>NW_026618213.1:0-13225 GCF_000801105.2 Raphanus sativus
GAACGCCGATTATATCATCTTTGTCAGGGATGCCCTCAGTGAAAGTATTTGCGTACACATATAAGGGTGATGTCCCAATGTCCCCCATACACCACTCCTAGGCTTTGAAATGCCAAAACTCATCGTCGTTCTCCCAGCTCATCTATTGCATAGAAGGTTCTATTTTTAACATAGAAAGATAATTTTATCTTTTACCCAAAAAAAAGAAGAAAAGATTGTATATTTTCCTTCAAACACGAAGAGTGAATATTTAGATACGTACCAGTGAGGGATGACGAGTACTGGTTGAGCTTTTCCCGGCCTCTATACTGAAAGAATCGGGCCGAAACAGTTTTCCCCATGATTTCTGATTAATAACACAATAAGAACAACAACGAGAATATAAATGTTTTGAGTCAGGACTTTGATGGCTGTATGTACAATAGTTTATATTCATACATGGTTGAGCATTAGTAAACATTTTCCTACCTAATTTTACAATTTACTACTGTATCTATTCACTATTTTCTGTAGATATTCAAAATTTAACTGGACTAGACCAACTTAACCTATATATTCTTTCTGCTAAATGATTCTGTGAATTTAAACTATATACAAAATTTGAGTTTACTATTGCGTGTATATATATACCAATTTTAGAAGTAGATCATGATACATAAACCAGAGAAAGAGGTTCGATAATATCTGATAAGTGATATGAAATAATCACCTTTTTCTCTTTCAGCGTGTGGTCATGGTTATGCTCATGGTTATTAACTTCAACATCTCCCTGATGTTCCTCACCATCCATTTTTGTATTTGTGTTGTAATATATGACACTTGAGAGAGAAGGGCTAGTCAGATGCGTTTAAACGGTTCTTTTCCAATGGTCTTTATAGGCGTAACTGTATGCTGACTTCTTATTAGAAAACAAACACCCAGTGGCGGTTGTAGGGTTGTTTTTTCGTGGGTGCAAATTCTCCACAATCTTAAAAACATAGCGAGCAAATGACTTTTTTACTAAGAGAAAATAACTAAACAAATTTTAATTTTTTATGGTGGCACTTGCCAGCTCCTTGCATAAGGTAGATCCGCCACTGCAAACACCTGAAATAATCACCAGTGTAGGGCAGAAAGTAGTTGAATATTGTGGGTTGACCAAAAAGGAAACAAAAAAAGAGAATTAACTATTGTGGTAGGGACACGTCTTAAAGTACCGCGGACTGTTGAAACTTCTAAATTTTTCTTTCTCCGCCATAATATTTATAATACAGATTATTATTTTTCGGCCATAATACTTTACTAGATTGAGCCTAAATTGGAATGGTTACATTTTAGGAGTCCAATAGACCCAAAAGCTTATATTCATTTACGGCAACTACAGATAAGAACAAGCTTCTGGGATTGCCACCACGCCTGCACGCGTCTAGCATGCTGGATCTCTATCCCCTTTCGAAAACACATGTGTACGGCTCTTCTCCTTGGACTTCCCAAGTTGCATCAGCTCCACCTCTGCTTCATCGCCCAGACTCCGCTTACCACTTGCAAATCCTCCCTAATGATTTAACAACCGCACGCAGCCGATCTCTTAAACTTTTGCTCCATCTCAAATCCAATCCCTAAGAGAACACTTCTAAACGATTAAAATTTATATTATAAATATTTTGATCAAATAATCTATGAATCCGTATCCAGTTTGTATTTACGAGCTTTCAAAAAAAGAAAAAATTATTCACATGAACTTTTGCTCCGCATTTTTGGAATCTTTTAGATTTTCATGTGGTTTAAAAAAAAAAAATTGTGACGTGACTCCGACTATGATGCAAGTGCCGCGTGTGTTCTGAACTTCTGACTAAATAAAATAAGTTGGCCTTTTGTTTTAACTTTTAAGTCGATCGTTGTCAAATTGGGCAAACTTGGGCCCGAGGCCTTTCTACTTGATTAATATGATCAGTTGTGCGCAAAAAAAAAAAGTCGCTCGTTGTCAAATTGGATTCAGATTCATAGATTACTAGGTGTTTTCCTGCACCATGTGCAGTAAAAGAATTTTAAAATATTTTTTAAAAGATAAATATAAATTATATTTATTTTTATTAATATTATAAATTTTCTTTTTTCTTATCAATATTTTAATATAAATTTGATTTAACTGAACATTAAAATTAAGATAAAATCAATTTTGTTTATTTTGAATTATATTTAAGAATGTGTATGTATATATCTAAAATTATAATCTTAGGTAGATTTTTCTATCTATTTATTTTAATTAAATATATTAAATAAATATGTAAAATTTCAGAATTGTCAAAAATTAAATTAAACAATATTTATAAAATCTGTAAATATATATAAGAAACTAATGATTTTACGATTTAGTTTGATTTTATGATTTAATTTTATAATTTTCTAAAAATATGTATATATTTTTGAAATATTTTTAGTTTAAATGATATTTCAAAATTTGAAATGACATAATTGAATATATTTATTTTAATGATGATTTATGCGTTATTGCCATATTTTTAAAAAGTCCAAAAATATAAATCGATAATAAATATAATATATGAGTTATTACCATATTTTAAAAATTTTATCAAAAATATAAATTAACATTATATATAATTGTCCATGTCATATTAATCTATAAGACATGTCATCAATTTTAGTAGCTATGTCACAATTATTAATCTAGGTGTTTTCATGCACCATGTGTAGTGATGAATTTTTTTAAAGTTAAATTTTATATTTTAAAATGTAATTTATTAATATTATATATTTTATTATTTTGACTAATAATTAATATAAATATCATTAATTAAGCATAAAATTAAGAGAAAATATTATTTATTTCATTTGGTTAAATTATTATATCAACTTGTACAAAATTACTAAAAATCATATAAAATTGTATAGTTATCAAAATTTAAAACTAAATAATATTTATATAATTTGTAGCTATCTAAAAGAAACTAATGATATTATGATTTATTTATTTTTAATTCAGAAAATTAAAAAAATTTAGATAATAAAAATTTTATTATTATAAAAGTAAAAATTATATAATATTTCGAAATTCAAAATATCATATTTGAATATATTTATTTTAGTGATGATTTATGAGTTATTACCATATTCTACAAAGTTTACCAAAAAATATAAATCAATATTAAATGTAATATATGAGTTATTGTCATATTCTAAAAAGATTTCCAAAAATATATATTAGCATTATATTTAATTGTCCATGTCATATTTAACCATATGACATGTCATCAATCTTAATAGCCACATCACAATTTTTTTGTGAAAACGATTGTAGAAAAAACATGTGGCAAATCACTTCTCAAATATAGACTAGGGGATGTGATCAAATAGTCATTCGAAAAGATGTGATTTTAAAAATTTCACACATATAAAATATAATAATTTTAATTATTGATATATTATATTTTTAATTTAGTATTTTCATCAATCAATAGCATTTCAATAAAGATAATTATTTTTGAAAAACTTACAATAAAAAAATAATACACTGAAAATGTAAAAACTATATCTTTTGAAATATTTATTTTCTTTCTAAAATGTGAATCTTTCGAGACGGAACGAATATAACTTTTACTAATATATTTCGAGACTTGTAAGACTTTAAATCAACATGATATTAGTTTTGTTTACAAAAATAGATAAAATGTGAAAGTATTTTTATATCAAACAAATTTAAAACTGAAGTTTAATAGGATTACTGAATAATTTTTTTTTTGGATGAATATTAACTTTTGTTCAATGAAACTTTTTTGTTACATCATGTATATCAATAAGTTGAGGATGAAAAAACTATTTTAAAATATTTTTTTTTTGAAACTTAAAGGGTTAAATCCGGGTCACTATTGGAACCAGACCTAACCCCCGGGGGAGTCGCAAGCCCGCGGATGGACTCCTTCTCCTAGGCATTCAAATGGGTCCTAAAGCATGGACCCATATCCGCGTTAGGTGAACAGAACAATGTGACTTAGTTTCGCATAGCAGGAGGATCGAACCTGAAACGTGTTAGCGTCCCAGGCCCGTCCACTGCCACTTGACCACAAGGCCCGTTCAAATTTTTTTTTATCAAATGTTTTCACAAGACGCGCGCTGTACTACAGAACTTGCTTCACATGTCGTTTGTTTCTTTCTTTAAACAGAGTATGTATCGTAATTTAAAATACAAACTTTGTTAGAAAACGAAATGGATGGTGAAGAGTGGTAATTAAATTTCGATCCATCTGTCCTTGCAGAACATCGTCCATGAGTGCATTCCATACCTCTGCCGATATAGTTGCTAGATTACTTAATTTGTAGAAACTTAAACAATGATATATGAGATATAAGAGATTCAATGTAATTCCTCAACGATATCCTTTATTATAAATCTTTTAGTTGACATTTATGCTGTTACATCTTTAAATCTTCTTATAACAAAATTTGTCTTGTTTCATAATTTTCAAGTACGTTTGTTAGAAAGTTTCGTATATGTACTAGAGATCGCTCCTATATACGTGTCGGTTCTCAAGAAGTTTGATTGTGTTTCGCGGTGATAGAACTGTTTGCAGTCCAATATGGGTGAAGCCCAAATAATATATCTATATGCTTGGCCCAATATATGCTTGGCCCAATAAGGGCAAGGTCCAAGTGAGATACCTCTTGACCGGGAAAGATAGTCCCTTGTCGGAAACACGGTGTCTCGTTCTGCTTACCAACCTCCCTCCCTCCCTCCCTAGGGTTCGAATTTTCCCTCTCTTTCTCTTGGGGAAAAAAGGAAGATGGAGAATAACCCGCCGAACAGAGGAATGTGGAATCAAGAGCAGAGTCATACTCGGATCACTCAAAGCTTCAGGGTCGCGAAAAGGTCATCTGAGAATGCATCTAACTTCTCCACTCCTTTTCCTAAAAGGTTCGATTTTGATTTCTTCTCTTCTTTTCAATTTGGCGTTGGAATTGGGTTTCATTGGACTTGGTGTAAAATGTGATAAATTTCTCTACTTGGCGTTTGCAGAATCAAGGAATCAATGGCTACTGAATCGCATTCTCACCGTTCTAGCTTCAGTAGGATTCCTCTTATGGAGTTATCAGCGAACACACCTCCTCCCAAACGCCTTAAACCAGGGTTCGAGTCATCTCGTGCTGGTGGTAATCCTTGTGGCATCACGAGCATCCCTTCTCCTAGTTTTAGTCTGGATAAAGAGGTCATAAGTGCATCAGACCCATTTGTCACTCCCCTGAAAGACGAGTCTGAAAGAGCTGCACTAAGCAGCTATGGTGGTTTCTCTACTTCTTCACTTCTTGATGATGAGATTGATGATTCCTTTTTGGAAGAGATTGACGCTATCTGTGAACAGTCAGTGAGAAAAGCAGCATGTCCAACTCCAGATACCAGCATAGTTCGAACTCCTTCCAGAGATTATCAGAGCAATTCCTCACTTCTTGATGATGACATTGATGATTCCGTTTTAGAGGAGATTGATGCTATCTGTGAACAGTCTGCGAGGAAGATAGCTTGTCAAACTCCAAGTACCAGCATGACTCAGACTCCGTCCAAGGATAAAAAGAGCAGTGACCTCACGGCTGAATTGGATTCTAGGGATGTTAAAGTGTTGGAGCCAGCCTCCGAGGTCAAATTGGAGCTCAATGAAGAGACTAACGTTGCTGCTGATCCTGCATTGATCACTAGCATGCCGGAGGAGTGTTCAAAATATCTACAGTCTTTGAATGATAGACAGCGTGATGCTGCCTGTAGTGATATTTCAACTCCGTTAATGGTTATCGCTGGTCCTGGAAGTGGAAAGGTCGGTGTCTAATTACACTAGTTTTCCTGTGAGGCAAGACCTTTTTTTGTCAGTGCTAATTATTTCTTTTCTTCCATGTTAGACTTCCACCATGGTTGGCCGTGTCTTAGTGTTGCTCAGTGAGGTACTATCAGTCATCGCCTGTGAATGATTTGAAACATCTTATTTATGAAATTAGATTTGAAACTGTGTTTACACGTTTTGTGTTCTTTTTAACTTAACAGGGTCTACAGCCATCAAATATCCTTGCAATGACTTTCACTACAGCGGCAACTGCCGAGATGAGAGAGCGCATAGGAAAATCTGCTGGAAAGAAAGCAGCCAAAGAAATAACAATCAGCACGTTCCATTCGTTTTCCTTGCAGCTTTGCCGGATGCATGCAGACAAGTGAGAATATGAGTTTTAAATTGCTTGATAAATTTGTGCGATCTTCTTTTGGTGGTTACTCTTGAGTCCAAATGTAGGTAGAGGTCGTGAAACGTATTATTTACACTGAAAATGTTAACCTTGTATGTTGTTAACTTGGTGACTTAACCTATAGCGCCAGGAAACGAGGTAATAATTGAAAGCAAGTTTTAAGTGATGAAAATCTGTTCTTGTTAGAATAATTATCTGCACTGCAGAGTTGGTGATTCCCTAATTCTATATTACTATTGTTTGTAGTTGTTAGTTATAGGACACTCGTTGACACCTTTAAGGTTATAGGTTCATGGATTCGTATACCTTATACCTTTCCTACCGTCACAGGTTACAACGTACATCTGAATTTTCAGTGTATGGACATGGGCAACAAAGAAGAGCAATTATTGAAGCAGTTCGTTTATATGAGGAGGGCAAGAACGGAAGCAGTACATCCGGTGCATGTGAATCTGCGGAAGGTCTGAGTGGAGCCGGTGCTGGAGCAGTGTGTCCTGAATATGCCAAGGATAGATCAAAGAAATGGCAAAAATATGTGACCCAGGTTGACAATCCTGAATTAAATAATCTACTTTATTGTCTATTGATAGTGCGTGTATGCTGTCTTTCACATTTAGTTTCTCTTAACTCTAGTTATTTTCAACTTCTTCTGCATTTTAGGCAAAGGCTTCCGGTAGAACTCCGGAGGAGTGCCGTAAGATGGGCAATGAGATAGGAGTAAGTCAGCTAGATTTTCTTTCAGGCATCTCTACCATGAATTAGACCATACGATATGAATAGTCTACCTGTGCTGATACAGGCAAAAATTCTTGGAAACTACAGTGATATCCTTAAAGCTTGTAATGCTCTGGACTATCATGATTTGATTAGTTGTTCGGTCACCCTTCTCTCCGACTTCCCTGAAGGTAAATCCACATAAATCAACTTTTCTGGCGATGTATGACACTCGATATTTCCTTGCGCTTACATGTATTTGGAATGAAAGTATTTAAGGAATGCCAAGATACCTGGAAAGCCATCATAGTTGATGAATTCCAGGACACTAGCACAATGCAGTACAAGCTTCTACGAATGCTAGGATCTCATAATCACATAACCATTGTTGGTGATGATGATCAGGTACCTTATTTGCAGGCATAACTGACTGCTCTTTCTTTGATTATTTAAAATTGGAAGCATGACGGATCTTTTCTCGCAGTCCATCTTCGGTTTTAACGGGGCGGACAGTTCAGGATTTGATTCATTTCGCCGAGATTTCCCAAATTACAAGGAGGTTTGGCTTCTCGATCTGAATAATTCTTAAAGACTATACCACGTATGATGCACAAGCTTTTAAACAAAAGGCGTACGTCACTGAATTGCTGTATGCAGAAAAGTCATCTTACTGCTTTTGATTCAGGTCCGGCTGATAAAAAACTATCGCTCCTCCCGCCATATTGTGGAAGCTGCATCATCTATTATAAAAAACAATACGAAGCGGTGCCAATCAAAAAGCATTTCGTCTGAAAACTCCCAGGGATCTAAGGCAAGTTGAACTTAACTCTATGGGAAATTTTGTTGATTTTTACGGCTAATTTTTTGATGTTTCAACCCAGTATAGATTACTGTTAAGGAATGCCATAACGAGGAAGCACAGTGTGCATTTGTTATTGACAAAATAATTGAAATCACGAATGATGGCTCAACACCTTGTTGCTCCCATGGAGATATTGCCATCTTGTATAGGAGGCAGGTCAGTTCTTTTCTTTTCCTCAGTGACATGTTAACGTAAAAAGTTCTTTAACATATTTGTGTTGGTAAGTGACGATATACTGATATTCAGGTGTCAGGTAAAGTCTTCCAAAATGCATTCCGGCAGAGGAAAATACCATTCAACGTTCATGGTGTCGCTTTCTACAGGAAAAAGGTAGATTGCCTCATAAGTAGCTCATCTTTTTAATTGTTGCATATCTCAAAGCTTGACATCGACAGTTCCTCCGCATGACTACCTTAGCTTTGCACATTTCAGAGGATAAGCTCATCTAATAGAGAGAATACATATAATTTTTTACGTTAGGTTGTACGGATCATTTTGGCCATGCTGAGAACAACACTTCCCGAATGTGATGATCTTTCGTATCGACGAGTGTTTAAGGCGTTACTTCCTTTTGAGAAAGAGGAAAAGAAAAGGGTTTGTACCTCATTTGCTCTCTTTTATTTCATTTTTATGATTATTTTTTAAGATTCTTTTTTCTTTCTCAGCTTTGTCTATCAGGACATAGGCTGTTAGTCAAATAATTTATTAACCACCGTTTGCAGGTTATAGATCATATTGACAAAATCTCCACTAGTAGGAAATGCAGCTTCATTTCAGCGGCAACTGATATATTCAGTGCCAAGATTTCTGGTACTTTCAAGAGGTATTGCTTGATGATTAGTGATTACAGTAAGAAAGCTATATAATACTGGTTTAATTTTAGTTTTGAATTGAAAAATACCAGTTGCATCTAGGTTTATTTACTAGGACATATATAGAAGTTTAAGGTCCTACTTCCGTTTCTCCTGATGCATACTAGAGTGATGGATATAGGTCGTTTTACCACCCAGATTTGGGTGACACTGTATATATTTGTATATATTTTTATGTTTATATCCAGATTCTAAAAATGATATGCTGCAAAATATATCCCTCAGCTTCTTAGGTTCGTTTGATTAACCACAGGAACCAGCTTACTCAGGGACGTAAAGTGTTGCAAACTCTCGACATGGTAGCAAAGCTGGTTGATAGGGTAACTATTTATTTCCCGGTCCTTTAAATACTATGAACGCATTAATCATTAGTTGAACTGATCATGCTTATTTCAACCTACCTACATCATAATTATGTGCAGGAACAATCACTTTCAGCTGTAGTAACATGTGTGGCAAATATGATACCGCAGGTAAATTTTTTTTTTGTCTTTAGTGATTACATGCTTTTAACTAGTATCCTGGACATTTATGTCTGGAGTTATGAAAACATGCAAGACAGATATAAAACTTAAGGATATGCGGCGTTGAGATAAATATATGGACCTTGTGCTTGACAATCCAATATCATTCTTGAAAGTGTTTTACATATTTATATGATTATATGCTTTAGGTATAACTTTCACTTGAAAATAGTATATGAACATGCGACTTTGCTTTGAAGATTTAACTGTCTTTTCTTACAAACGTTTTGTGCAATTTCATACCATTTTCTTACTTGGTCACGCTTACTTGCTCTTGTTGTTTCAACTTGTAGAAGTACCTTCTCGAGCAACGAGCAGTTGTGGATAACGATGGAGGAAAACTGCTTAATGAAGACAACGATCTTAGATCTGTACGTGGCTTTTTCTCTTAAAATTTTGAATAATCTTTTCTCCGTATGCATTATTAAAAAATGTTTTTGGGGAATAATTTCCTGTTTTATAGGTACTCCAGTACTTAATGGACGATGTAGCTGAGTTTCTTTCCACTCATTGCACCACAACTGAAGAAGAAGTGGATGCAGTCAAAGAAAAGAAAGGCTGCAATCAACTTAATTCGTTTATCAACTACATCTCTGAGCGCGAAACTGAAAATTTTCGTTTAAGAAGACATGATAATCAAAACTCTGTCACATTAACCACCATTCATCAGGTTTTTGTCATCCACTCGAGCAGTCCACAGTTTGGAGACCATTATAGAATTAGTTACTTCAGGTGGTAATGGAAATATCCACTTATGTCTCTTGTTTGTCGTTATGCAGTCTAAAGGTTTGGAGTGGGACGTAGTTTTCATAATCAAGGTATATATCATCTCTCTTTTCTGGCCGAGCTGTTGACAGATATGAACGTAGCAATGATATCAAATACGTTTCTTCATAGAATCAGTGAAACTCGAAATTCATTTTCCCAGTTTGAATCCAATTTTTGCTGAACAGGCTAATGATAACGAGATTCCCCTATTACATGAGTCCAACGGCACTGCATCTGAGGGTGGAACATCACTTGAGGTATCACTCTCCCTTTTCCTGGAGTTTTCATTAACGCTCTACCCACTTCTCACCCCTGCGAACCGTAGAAAAATATATTTAGCGCATTGTTTGTTTAAATTGTAGGAAGAACGTCGGCTTCTGTATGTTGCTATGACTCGTGCTCGCAAGAAATTATTTTTCTTGTACGTAACAGTGGATTCAAATTGGCAGGTTACTACTATACATGATTTGTGAAATTTTTCTCTTAAACTTCGTCTCTGACTAATGATCTTCCATCTAGGTGCTTCAACCCTCACGGTTTCTTAAAGAGATTCCGAACCATCTTCTACAGGTTCAGAACTCAGTTTGTTAGCAAATTTATGCATGTGATAATGTGAAAGCGCTAATAAGTGTCTTTTCTTTTTAACTTGTCTTTTCTTTTCTAGGGAGACTTGAGCATAAATGACTGCAGACAAGTTCATCAAAACCTTTCAAACAAGACTGAGCAGAGTGTCTCCAACTTTGGGACAGAATTAAAGCATGAAGATGATAAACCAACAGAAAACAATATGATGAACATTCCAGTAGATGATGCTACCGAGGAGTCATTAGAAGCCGCATGTGCACTCAATGGGAACAATTTCCTTAAGAGGTTACCTGCTTAAAAAATCATAACTATATTCTTTGGCAGTGTTTTCGCTTGGTTCATCATTCAAAGGTGTGGAACCTTTTCTTCCTCAACAGATTTGATGTGGAGGTTAGATCAGTTGTCTCTCACTTATTTCACAACTGGGCTAAGAAACAAGCCTTCCAGGACCCGAAGAGGCTGATTGACAAAGTAAGTATTGCATACTCAATTATTCTGCAACAGTTCTCGGCCATTTGATGTAAGCGCCAAGCAATGTTCTTAGCTTACCTTTTCATGTCAATGTTTTTATACATGCAGGTTAGGTTTGTGATTGGTGAACGTTTGGCCATCAAGAAGGAGAAACACAAGGTTGTATACATCTCTCATTACATTTGGTCTGGTCTAGATATTTACTCATAAACAAACCGATGCAGTCGTTTTCTTGTGTGCTTAGTGATGAAACTTAATGCTAAAAGAGCCTAGTAAGCCATACAGAGTGTGGAATATGCTTTGGTGTGGTGACTAACTGCATGCTGCACTATTTTGTTAGGATGTCTTACGAGCACTTAAATCATCATTGATTTCCGATGAAGCGTTCCAATACGCAGAACATGTAAGCATGTTATCCAAAAACATTGTCACATCAATAAGTTGATATACAAAAGGGAACTAAGATTGTGGTGCCCTGTTCCAATGTATTTCAGGTACTTAGGTGGGAACAACTTCCTGCAGACACAAGGGCTCATATAATGCGAGAGAAACAGGTAATGTGTCTCTGTTTTGAGAAAGCATGAAGCTACAAGTCAACTCACTCCTTACACTTGGGAAAAAATATGTTTCAGGAACATTTCCAAAAGCTCAGAATCGAAAACTCAATGGGTACATCGGAAGCAACGAGTAAACAGGTAAAAAGAAAAGTGCTATTCATCCAACGCATTGCACAATTCTTTAGTATTCTTGCACTTTGGCCAAACCGAAAATTAGAAGATTATACAATAGCTGTTAATGCTTTTGGGATTGCAGATCGCATTTCTACATAGTCTAGGATGCACGGTAGTCCCAACGTCGCGTCTCCATGCGTCCCGTTTGATCGAGCAGTACAAATCTCTGTGAGATTCTTGGTGCATAGCTTAAGACACGTGCAAGTGATAAAATTGTGGAGCTTGAAAATGATCTCGATTTCCTGATGGAAGAAATGTATATAAGTGATTTTCATTCTCCCATTAGTTGGAAGTCTGAAACAAACAGATAATGATGTAACTGTAGCTGATATCTTAAAATTATGTATCTTTTCTAAATGCCACAACTGAACGAGTTTGTGAGAGAAGATTCCTATCTTTTGGATAAGATGTGATTGCTACATTTTGAAGAAGAGAAGATGCTTAGACACATCAATTTGGTTGTTTTTGTAAAACTAATACAGTATCACACATTTATAGAGGTATATGATGTTTAACTCACAATTAATAGCATATTACAAGACACGAATGTTATCTACAGAGTAGTGAGCTTTCATGAGATGACTCCTCATTTATGTGCTTGAGCGACCGACTAGTCTCTTAACCATAACATCGGATTGGATCGTTGCAACCTTTCTCAGCTGATTGTCTGCGACCCATGCTACCGCCTTTACCCAGGTATTGCTGGTGGTATTCTTCTGCTCTGTAGAATTTCTTGGCGGGAAGTATCTCAGTAACAATCTTCTTGTTCAAGATCTTCTCCTGCTTCTCCAAAGATTCACGAGCTAACTTCTCTTGCTCCTCTGTGTAGTAGTATATGCCTGACCGGTACTGCGTTCCCACATCATTCCCCTAATCAATCAAGAAAAACAACAAGACACGCAAAAGTCAGTATCATGTGTAAAGAACATGTTCTGTTTCAGCATATTGGTAATGACAATGTCACTTCCACATAACCCAACATGCCAAAAGAACATGTTCTGTTTCAGCTAACAAAGTCTCGATTTTTAAGTCGAAAAAATAAAATTAAAATGAAGTTTCGATTTTTTAGTCGAAGAAGATATAATTAAAATAAAGTCTCGATTTTTTTTCAGTATGAAGCTGTGACCTGGCGATTCAAGGTGGTGGGATCATGGCGCTTCCAGAAAACATCAAGCAAGTTCTCAAAGCTACACTCTTTAGGATCGTACTGAACTCTAACAACCTCGTTATGCCCCGTCATGCCCGTACAGACATCCTCGTATATCGGATTGTGCACGAACCCATGGCTATAACCAACCTCTGTTTTCGTCACACCGGGAACTCTCTGGTAAGCCAACTCCAGTCCCCAAAAGCAACCTGCGCCGAACTGAGCGAACTGCTGACCTGGCGAAGGAACGTCATCGTCAGGTCCTTCGGCGATTGCGGCCGAAGACGGGTCTAGTTGGGAAGTAGAACCGTACCCGAGTCTGTTGAAGAGGT
>NW_026618214.1:0-13220 GCF_000801105.2 Raphanus sativus
GTTTGTGTCACGAATATTTAATTATTTTCTGAAGTATAGGCTACGTCAAAAAAATATATTAATTTATATAATACAAACACAATTGGTCCTTTTTATATAACAAACTATGTATATCATAGTTTACGGCCAATTTCATTTCACACATTACCACATTACGAACACTAACTATGCAAGTGGAAAATTTATACACAGAATACATTATCATACAACAAAATTCATTGGACATGAAAAAAAAATTCATGTTTATTAAATTTTACATATCGACCTCTAATAATCAAACAAAAAGTCTAACAAAATAAAATATAATAAGTAGCTACAAATACAATCGACGGTTTGAAACAATTAATTAGATACCAAACAACTAAAATATAACACTATTGTATTTAAATAAGTCATATTCACTTCTGAAAATATGCTTAATGTTAATATTATATATCACTAGTGATGTAACACAAAAATATGTAATATCAATAATAATAATAAACATTCACGCGGTTGCGCGGATAGAGATCTAATTTTTTGTTTACATTTGTATTCAGTAACGTAGTACACCTTATTATGTCATAGAACTATGAAAAATTTATTAAATTTTTTTTTTGACAAAATCATAGTATTAATACCACAACCGAAAGGAAACAAAGGACCACTTAATTACCAGTTATATCTTCAGCATCCAATAGGAACTTGAATTGATATTCACTAGGGGGAAGATGTCCTTCAATCTCTATACAGAACTTTTCATCAAATGAGCTTTCACCAAGCGCATCTTTTTTCGTGTCAGTTGTAACAATGGATTTAACAGGGGGGAGTGGGTACAGCACATATATTATAAGGAATCTCACGATGAATAACAAACCATTGTGCGACAGTTCATATAGTACTAAAGTAGATAGACAGCAGATATTTGGTCTTCATTCTTTTCATCACTCATAAGTCCAACCAAGGCCCATTCTTAGATAATTGATCATCCCATTATTCTATCTAACTAACTATAGTTATGTTATTTTCAATCTAATGCACTGATTGGAATGAATCAAATTCTCTTGGGACCCTCATGGGTTTCAAGTATTCTCTTATGACTTCTTCTTAATCTATTTTTATTTTACATTAAAATTTAAATACGAAACAAGGGGAAATAACTAAAAACCAGAAGACATTAATTTATTTACTACTAGTTCCATTAAATATCCTACCAGACCCTCTCCCCAAACCTTACCCAGAAACCCGACCCGTCTGGAACCCTAAAACCCCAAACCGAAAGACAACTCCCCCACATTCATTGCGACCCTCTCACTCTCTCTGGATCTTTACTCCCAGACATTTAACCTTAGTTCTGCTTCTTCTTCTTCCTCTTTTTCTATTGATGTTTTCTCCACTTCTTCACTTTGAAGCAAGTGAAGCTGGAAAAATATTCGTACGTACGAACTGTCTATCGCTATAGTATTCATATATAATTTCTTGACAAGAATACTATGTTTCATAGGCTGAAGAAGGTGTTAACCCTGAGGACTCGCAGATGCCTCCTTTTGTTACGAGCATGAAAGGAAAAACATACATGTTCTATGTCAAGCTGACTACGTATAATTTCATCGCAGCCCTACAGAGCTTTACTGTCACCCGTATTCTCGAAGAACATGAACGTCTGCCACTCCCAGAATTCGTTGTGTATGTAAGTCTGGTGACATTATTATGTTGCACCTCCTTTTCAACGATCTGATCAGCCGTGATATCTATCAATATCAGGGACAAGGTGGTGATGATGGTGGCAACATGGGAGGTATTCAGCAAGTTCTTGCTAAGGTTGACTCTTGAAGTAGCAGCGCTGAGGCAGTTAAGGAACCAGTTGGTAGTGTGCCGATGGAGATGGACAACACATCTACGCACGTCCACAAGAAGGCTTGAATAGCTTAAGTCGGAAAAATAAATGACTAAAACGTTGGATTTAAAATTATGCATTTTCAATAACTTCCCCATTTTCATTATTAGTCTTATCTACTTTTGACTTTTTCCACACTGTGATTCTTTATGCCTGAGACCAAAAAAAATTCCGTCTTTTCTTTTATATAAAGATATATCTGATATCTGAGTGAACTTTTAGTTAAACAATTGGGAAAAATCATTATTTTCTTTTTATATAAAGATACATGATATCTGAGTGAACTTTTAGTTAAACAGTGGACTTAGACTATATAACAATTTATAGATTTGCCCCATACAATATTAATTGAACATAGTAAAATAAAAAATGATGTTCTAAAACTTAACTTCTATATAAAATATAAAATAATTATAAACAATCACGTAAGTTTGCAAGTGGATTCCGCTCATAAAATTTAAACAGGATTCAGCCCAAAAAAAAACAAACGCTTTTAGTCCAATAGTACTTATTCATAAATATTCATAACAGTTTTCATAATTAAATAAAACCTCTGTACATTATAATAGTTATTTGTTTCAAAATGATGTCATTTTCCCACATGTAACACCAAATGTCTAACCACATAAATACGTCAAGATATAGCATAAACAAATACGCCTTCTTCCAAAAACGTGGAACCAGCCCAGGATTATGCCCTTACATTTGACTCCGAAACATTTCCAGCAAATTCGAAAGCAACTAGAACTCTCAGCATCAATATAAATCGTTGGCATTAAATCAAACCGACATATATATTCCGCTTGAATTCTCAACTGCCGCTTTTGGATATCTTACTGATACAACCCTTGAAATCATGCAGTATATGCTCACATCCCATGACATTAGCATTTACTCTGCCATAAGAATCACAGAATCATCATCTTCATACGCATACAAGACCGTTTCGTCACTCGCCAATTATGAAGGTACCAGTGTACACATCATACTATATCTAACAGATTTCAATCCTCATTCAATTCACATAATGGACGTCGACATAGCTACAACAAATCTCAAAGCTGCAAAAAGACCCCCCTCAAAAACAGAAGAAGATAAACTGTGCACTATATGCATGAACAAAGTTGAAAGAGGCCAAATTGTATATACATTGCACTGTAACCATATCTATCATCACCAATGCATTCTTGACTGGATCCAGATGAACATAAGATGCCCTCCATGTCAGGACACAGTCTCATAAACTGTGTTACTAATCTAAACACATTAATCGTAGTTATTCCATTTTATCTCCATATTTATCATCTTTTCCTTATTAATAAAATTTATTTGAAATCCAACAAATAACAGCATTGTGAATTACATTTTTATACAGATATAAATAAAATTTTGTGTTTTAAAAAAATATTAAAATATTTTATATAAAAAATGAAAAACACTCCGGACCATCATCTCATCATGTACTACTCCGGACCGTCATCTCATTCCGCGCGTAACGTGGACCATCTCTAGTATCTAATAAAAAATGATTAAGTTTCAGAGAAAAAAATAAAGAAAAGACATTGTCAATTAGTTAAGAAATAACGGTGAAGAAATTAAAACGTTTAAGAAATATAAGGACTAAAATACAAAATGAAGCAAATATAAACGCAGCAAGAGAAGGGGATAAGGCAAAAAGGATTTTTGCTTACACAACCAGAGAGCGAGAGAGCTAAAATGACGAGCGTGAGTGGGTGTGGTTCGGTGAGCCTCCTAACTAACCGCAATGCGTTCTTAGGAAGCGGACTGCAACACCGTGCCGTTTTTCTGAAACCATGGTCGCCTCCGTCGCTGCTCAAGTCTGGGTCCATGCTCGTGGTTGAAGCCAAAACCAAAACCAGCAGCGAAGACAGAATCGCCCGCCACTCTCGCATCCGCAAGAAGGTAACTTTATCTTCTCTCCCCAATTGCTCTATCATCTCTTCAAGAAAGTGGACACCTGTAATGTTAGAATTGCGATGCTTTTTTTCGAAATTGAATCTTGAATAGCTTACTCTGTAACCAGTTTGGCAACTTGTTTGATTCTTGAATCTTGTTTGTTCTTCTCATAGGTTAACGGTACAACGGAGAGGCCAAGGATGTGTGTGTTTCGCTCAAACAAGCATCTCTATGTGCAAGTGATTGATGACACCAAGATGCACACTTTAGCTTCAGCTTCCACCAAGCAGAAACCCATCTCTGAGGAGTTTGACTACACCTCTGGACCTACCATTGTAAGTGAATCAATTTGATAGAGAGAAAGAGAGAGAGAGAGAGAGATGAATCATTTGGTTGATTTTTGTAGGAGGTGGCGAAGAAAGTAGGGGAAGTGATAGCGAAATCATGCTTGGAGAAAGGGATCACAAAGGTGGCATTTGACCGTGGTGGTTACCCTTACCATGGTCGCATTGAAGCTCTTGCCGCTGCTGCTCGTGAACACGGTCTTCAGTTTTAACTCTTGCTTTTCTTATCTCCTTTTGTTTCTGCGGAACTATCCATTGAAATGTTGAAGTTTCCCTTTAAAAAGACTACTCTTTGTTGATAACCAAAAAATTCTTGAGTGGCGTTCTCTGAATGTGAAAAGAGCTAATCATCATCAATGGGCAACACATTCAAACATCCATAATTAGAACCAAACCTAGGGATGTTAATATGGGTTTGAAACCCGCAGGCCCATATGGGTTTATAAAAAAATAAATACTCATTTAGACCCATTTAACTATTCGGGTTTTATATGGGTAACTTTTTTAAAACCCATTTATTAAATGGGTTTTCTCTAAAATAAATGGGTATCCATTTAACTCATTAATTTTTTTTTTGACTTAAACGTTGTTGTTTAATGATACTTCTTCTCTTTTGTTCTTCTTCTCTTTCGGTTTCGATCAAATCAACGGAGAACGACATCGATCTCCTCCTATTCAAATTCAACCCATCGTCTCCCACATCGATCTCCTTCCATCAAAAGGGAAAACCCATCGTCTGATTCGTCTCCTTCGGAGCGAAGGCTCTCTCTCTCTTCTCCGAGACTCCGATCGACTCCGAGCTCTCTCTCGCTTTGCCGCCTCTCTTCTGTGATTCCTCGTTCTGGGTACTATGAAACTCGAGCATTTGTTTTTGATGATTATGAAACTTGATGATTATGCGATTGTTTAACTTTGTGTGTTCTTTCTGTATAGGTTCGTCCTCCTCGAGCTCTCTCTCAGCCATTAAGCTTCATCAGTCTTCGTCCTCGACCAAACCCATCAGCCATTAAGGTAACTGTGTATAGCGTGTGTATTGAATTGGTAGTTTTTTCGATTGGTTTCAGATGTGCATCGTTTTAGTTTTCTTGGTGAATGCATACTTTTGGTTTATGAGCTTTGCTTATGTGTTGTTTGTGTGTAGAAACACAAATCGATGAGAAAGACCGTGAGGTTAAGAGTAAAGACGGGTTAGTAGCAGAGAAGGAGAAGCATTGATCATTGATTCATTTCTGAACTAGTGTTCTTTTTGAAATGTATACATTTATCTAGAGTCCATAAAGTTAAAAAAAATTATTGATAAATAATTTATTTAATATTTGACACAAAACAAGCAAGAATACATATAAAAAGTTATTGATAAATTATTTATTTAGAGTTCATAAAGTTAAAAGGTGAAAAAAAAGAAATTATTTATTTAAAATCATTTTATAAACATAACTAATGCAAAAAAAAAAAAACTAGTCTAAATGGGTCTAAATGGTTTTAAATGAATACATATAAATTTTATGAGTTCTAAATGGGTAGCTCTAATAGGTCTAACCTATATGGGTCTAACCTATATGGGTCTAAATTTATATGAATTTTAAATGGGGTGGATACTAAATGGAATGGGTCTAAATGGAGTGGGTTTACCCATATTAACATCTCTAACCAAACCGCATTTTTTTTTTGTTTTCAATTCGTGTTTGGTACTGATCAGCAATTTTTGTTATCGGTTTGACGGTTAGTTAGTTCGTTTTCTTCCTCTCTTTTATAACCAAACCAAACCAATTCTTCCAAATCATATATAAAATTTTGGACTGCAAACCAAATTTAACCAAAATTATTCGATTACATCTGAATTTAACCTAAAGAGAAAAAAAAAACTAAAGTTCAGTCCATTGACAATTAAAAGTTGAATCAACCAAATTTTGAACCATAGTTCATTTTATATTTGGTTTGGCAAATTTTCCACATCCAAATCAACTAGAAAACCGAGCTACCTGCAGACTTATACAGAACAATGATGAAAGAACCGGCTCTTTATTTTTGTTGAATGAATGTGAACATCTATTCATCAAAAAAGTCAGAACTATAGAAAATACATTCTAGTAAGAATCACAAGGGATCCAAACTCTTTTTTTTTAAGACAGAAAAAAATGAAAAAAAAAATGAAATGCTATCTGATTTAAATCAGCAAACCTAAAGTCTAAACACAATTGACTGTCTCCATATTTTTAGATGCTCTAAAGTTTTTTTTCCGGTTAATAATTATCTTAACGAGCCGAGTATAGCAGGACCGTATACCTGATTGAACCAGTTAATTATGCTGGATCATATTGCTCCTGAGGCCTAAAAACATTAAACTGAATATTGTAGGGCTTTACCCCGAAGGGAGCCCTTCCAGAAATTCTCGAAGGCCCAAGACAAGCTTAGGCCCAGGAGGGGGTTTGGAAATAGTTTTCAACCAGCAATAGACGCGCCTCGGTTAGTACCTCATTAGCTGCGTCATTGCCCCAAGCGCAAAGATGATTGTTAACCAACGCAAGGCCCTTCTTTTTATACGGAAGCGAAACCAATCACCTTGACATTAAGTTCCGATGTGGGACGTTTCCCTTTTTCTACACACCGTGCCGTTTTGCAAAATTAATTTTATCACGCTTGCTGTTCTCTTGCGAGACTGAAACGTCATCAGCTTTTCTTTTTCCGACAAGAATACACAAAAAATGTCAAAAACGAAAGGACACACAGCCAGAATCTAAAAGATTTCCCGCGTCGGCGTCGGTAGGGCGGGAAATGCTAACCGGACATGAGAGCTTGCTTCGGTTGATCGGAAAACGCCGCCGATCTCTCCCCAACCGCCAGAATCTTCTCTCCGTTGCTACTCCGGTATCTATCTATCTTCTCCCTCAATTATTTTTTTTTTAATTCCCTTAAAACAATAAAAAAAGTTAACACCTTTATTCCTCCGAAACTTGGCCCTTTTTTTAGAACTCGTTGAATCTCGATGTCAACGACTCCGGCAATGACCCTTCTCCCGATGACTCGAGCACATTCTCAGGTGTGTTATTAACTAAGAAAGCTTCTGTCTTTTGCTCATCTTCTTGATTCTGAAATCATTTTTGTCCACAGATGATTTGAGGAAGAAACGGAGATTAACTCAGACCACTCTTCTTCAGTGGTCAGGTTCGAAACAATCTGAAGATACTCTTTTCATCCATACCCAGCAGCAGCAATCAATAACCGTCTGCAATCTTGATTATGATGATGGCTCATGTAGTGAGGAGGTTTCCAAAACTGTGGCTGCTTTAGATGAAGCCAATGGTGGTGATGAAGCTATTCATACCTTTATTGTTGGTAGGAAGTTTAGTGATGTTCAGGTTTTAGAAACTGGGGCAAAGATCTCTCTTTTGAGACACCCTCAGAACATTAAGGATCCCAACGCTATTAAGGTTTAAAACCCTTTTTGTCTTTAATTCTGGTCTTTTATGTATTGAGTAAAGCATATGATTTTTTTGTTTTTTTTTTGCTTTCTTGCTAGGTTCTTTATGCAGAGTCCGAGTTGTCTGAGATGCTTGGGTATCTACCCAAAGATGTTTCCCAGTGCTTGTCCCCGCTTATCGACGAGTATGACCTTAAGTTTGAGGTTAGTGACTTAGTTCTTGTTGTGCTTGATTTTAGGTAAGGTTAAATGTTAAGATATATATATGTACTTTTTTTTTTTTGCAGGGAACAATAACTTCTGTTCCGAAGATTTCTTCTGAAGCTGTTCCGATTAAAGTTGTTTGTCACAAGATGACATCTGATGGTTGGAAAGAAAGTGAATCTGCTGGTGAAGATTTTAAGCTTCTGTGGGAGAAAGTTCTTCAGGTTGTTGAGCATCAGATGCAAACGACGAGATACCAATTGAACTTCAATGTGTTGGTACAAGAGGTTCTCAGAAGCTGCTCTCACCTATTCACAGACGATGAAAAGGCATTCTTGGGTATTCAAATTTTAGTCAGTTTCCTTATATGATGTTGCTTGAATGATTGATTAACTTCTTCTTTTTTTCTATACTCTTGTTTCTCATTTTGGTTTACAGAATCCTTCCCATCTCTTTCAGAGGATAGCCAGAGACTTTTCATCCGTCTTTACACACGAAAAGGTATGTTGTAATGTTACTAGACAAAACTGCAGTGAAGTAACCTTAATGAGTTCTGTTTTCCTTTTTTTTCCTATTTATATGGCTTGGCTTGATTAGTTTCTGACACTTTGTTATCTACCCAGGTTTTCGAATAAACATTAGGTGACTATTTATAGAGTAGATTAGAATAATGCTAGGTCTTCTAGAAAGTTATGTGGTCTCAGTTGTAGACTTGTAGTGTTTGTTTAATTGGAACTTGCTTCTTTACTGAAGGTAGTTACAGTTCTTATGATGCTTTTGTGAAATGTTCAGGACCTTGGTTCAGGCTATCAAATATTTCATACTCTGAGGTATCTGATTCTCTTCAAGCTCTGAAAGATCTAACAGGTAACTATTATACCATGGAACACGTTCACACACAATAACGTTTTCTAGTTTCTGATCTATTCTGAGCATGTTAAAAGAAGCTAATGTCTCTGTGATGTTCAGTTAGGGGATTCATGACTTCAGTGGAAGACGCAAATGATCTAAGTTACCAAATGATGAAGGAGATCACAGAGTTGCTTAACGTCACTGAACTGCGTGATATCTTATCTATGAACAAGGTTGGACCAAACTTTGTTAAAGATGTTTGCTCAGTTTGTTGGGAGTATTAGATTTTCAAAGGTTGCGGTTCTCTTTCTTGGTGTTCCAGGTGCACAGCCGCAGTTCAAGAAAGAGAGACCTTATAAATTCACTTTGTTCTTATTACAACGATGGAACAAGGTTAGTTTGTTTTTCTTTGTAAAAAGGTTCTTAAAACCTGTTTCTGTTTCTCTTTGAGGTTGAGTTGTTTTGTTTTTACTTTTAGGATGAATATAGGAACAATGATTCTAGAAAGAACAGGACTATGTGCTAAGATATCCAGTACAGCAGAAACTCTCATATGGCGTGTTGAGGTGAAGTCTTCTTCTTGTAGAAACTAGCCTACTTTATTTAAAGATGAGACGAAATCAATTTGGTTTGTATGTTGCAGAGGCTTTTCTTTCTCAACGGGGAGCAAGATCTATCCTCTTTTGTTCTGCTGGATCTTGGTATTATCAAATACCCAACTTACAAGTGCATTGACTCAGAGCAGATATTTTCAGACCGGACTAAGCTATTAGCATATGAAGAGGTGTTTTTACTTGTCCATATTGCCAAAAAAGGGCTTGTTTGTCTATACAGTCTCTCAAAGCTTCAATTACAGGCCATTGAAGTGGCTCAGTTGATGGATGAGTCTCTTGACAGTGAGGATTCTGGGACAGTGTTGAACTGCATCAGGATTGCTGAGACCCGCATAACTAGTTCATCTTCAGAACCTGCTCTCCTAGCAGCTTTTAATTGCTTTACAGCTCCATGGGTTTACTCAAAAATGGTTCTTTTAGGAGTTTCCTTTCTTGAGAACCAAAAGAGGCATGTGAAAACAAACCACCTCCTCTTTTTAACTTGTTCAGATGATCTTTGTCTTTCTTTGCTTGTTCACACTTTTCTCTCTGGTTTCAGGTATAACCAAGCAGTTCATCTACTGAGACGGCTGCTTAGTTCCTTCAGTTGTGACGGGAGACGAGGATACTGGACAGTCAGGTTATCAACAGATTTGGAGCACATGGGACGTCCAAACGAGAGTCTTTCAGTGGCAGAACAAGGACTATTGGATCCATGGGTGCGTGCTGGTTCAAGAATAGCTTTGCAAAGACGCATTCTTCGTCTTGCAAAGCCTCCAAGACGCTGGAAAACCCCCACCTTCCCAAATCTCAACGACAACAAGATCCCTGAGGTCACCATTCAAGGGAGATCACTGAACTGTGAAGTTGGCATGAAAAACAGGTTTTATGGAGAAGACGGAGAGCAGTGTGGAGTTGAGAAGCTCGCATTGCAGTATTACAATGGAAAAGGAGGAGGATGGCAGGGGATGCATACAGAGAGTAGCATCTGGTTAACCATTTTTGGGCTTCTCATGTGGGACATTCTGTTTTCTGACGTCCCTGGTGTCTTCCAAACCCGGTTCCAGGTTAATAAAGCTCACGAGTTGTCTCATTTATACGAAAAAAAAAGAAAACAAATGTTCTCATCTTTGTTTCTTTTTGTGCAGACTGCTCCACTGGACTTAGATACTGAATCCTTCTATCTAACCAGGAAGGAAGCAATAGAGTCACAGCTCGAGAAAGTTGCAAACGGAATGGCTGAAGAGATACTCATCATCTCATATGAAACACACCGTGGAACAGCGTGCAGAGGAGTGGCGTGGGAGCGGTTTTCGTTAGAGGAACTGAGAGCAGCGGTGGCTTGTGTTGGAGGCAAGTGTGTAGCATCGCTTTGCCGATATCTAGCTCAAGACTACAGGAGCTGGTGCAGTGGAATGCCTGATCTGCTTCTGTGGCGGTTCAAGGAGAATGGTTATGAAGGTGAAGCTAAGCTTGTGGAAGTAAAATCAGAGAAAGATAGGTTATCAGAACAGCAACGTGCTTGGCTTCTGCTTCTAATGGATTCAGGCTTCCATGTTGAGATTTGCAAAGTAAGACCTGCTTGTGCTTAATTAAAGCTTATACATGGTTGATTTATCATAATTAACACAATAAAACATGATTTGTTGTATCGTGATTAATCAAGCAGCATCTTTTTTTTTTCTTGTACCATATAATGAAAGAATCTTTATAATTTTTGTCCTTTTTTTTTTCGACTAATCAAGCAACTAATTTTTGTCCTTTTATTATTGATTATGATACAAATAATCAATTTTGCAATATTATTGAAAGATCATCTTTATAGGTACAAAATTAGTATATACCAAAATAATCAATTTATATTAATGATCCTTTTTTACTTAATTAATACTGTTGAATAAATATGTGTTTGATAAGGAAATAGACTTTTGGTTTCACTTAGTTGCATGCACATAACTAAAACATGATCTCAAACAAAAAATAGTCGATGGGAACTTCTAATTGAAAAACATTATTAAGTAATTAAAACCATATTTGGACCTTTGATCTTCCCTAAACCTGCAAGAAACAACAATTTAATTATTTTATTAATACTGATTAAGTAGTTTAGCCAATGGCAATGGACAACCAAATTACTAAGAAATGATGAGTCACCAACAAAAGATAATTTACAGACTGTGGACAACAAAGAGCCTCAAGTAGAAAAGTAGTTAAACTAATCTGATGAGAGAGACAACAAAGTCCTTTAGTTTTAGTTGACTACTAGGCTGGAAAATCTTCTTTTGTCTTTATTACAATATTAATTCTTCTTTTACACCATCTCTCTCATCTCTGCAGATCTAAAGAAACAGAGAGAGATTAAGACAAAACGATGAGAAAAGGAGATTTAACTCCTGACAGAGATCGCGTGACTGAGGAACATGAGTTGCAAGAAACTCGGTTTAGTCCTGAAACAGAGAGGAACAAGAATGCTAGACAAAACCAAAGAGAAGAAGATGATGAAGGAGAAGAATCTGTGGAGGGAATATTCGAGAGCAGAGAGGTTCCTTCTTGGACGAAGCAGTTAACGGTTAGAGCTTTTGTGGTTAGCTTTGCGTTAAGCATCTTGTTTAGCTTCATTGTGATGAAGCTTAACCTCACAACAGGGATCATCCCTTCTCTTAACGTCTCTGCTGGTCTTCTCGGATTCTTCTTCGTCAAGACATGGACCAAGATGCTTCATAAATCTGGTCTTTTGAAACAACCCTTTACAAGACAAGAGAACACAGTTATTCAGACTTGTGTTGTTGCTTCCTCAGGCATTGCCTTTAGCGGTAATACAAACAAAAAATCCCATCTCAGGAATTAAAACTTTTGAATCAAGATTGGTGTTGTTTTCTTGATTTCTGACTTTTTTTCATAAAAAGACAAAACCTTTGAGTCTTGATCACACATAACTCACCTGCCCTTTATTTGTTATTGTTAATTAAACTAAATTGCAACCGGAGGGTTTGATTCACTTGCCCTTTATTTATGCTTTGTTAAAATTAAATTGCAACAGGGGGGTTTGGGACTTACCTATTTGCAATGAGCGAACGAATAGCTAACCATTCAGGAGATGCTGCTCGTGGCGTTAAGGACCCTTCTTTGGGTTGGATCATAGCTTTTCTCTTTGTTGTCAGCTTTCTTGGCCTCTTCTCTGTTGTCCCTCTTCGAAAAGTATGTGTAAAATCCAAAAGAGAGACATTAAGACAATGATAATAGACTGTTGGAATCTTACAACTGGTGCAATGTTTTTTTTGTAGATAATGATAATAGACTTCAAACTAACATACCCAAGTGGCACTGCAACTGCTCATCTTATCAACAGCTTTCATACTCCTCAAGGAGCAAAGCTGGCCAAGTATGAGACTTACATCTTGCTTACTAACTCTTTTTTTTTTGAGTTCTCTGCTTATTGACTTGTGCTCTGTGTAATCAGGGAACAGGTGAGAGTGTTGGGGAAGTTCTTCTCCTTGAGCTTCTTGTGGGGTTTCTTCCAATGGTTCTTTACTGCAGGAGAAAACTGTGGGTTTCACAGTTTCCCTACCTTTGGACTCAGAGCATACCAATACAAGTAAGCATTACGATATTAACTGATTCATTGTCTTTGGCTCATGAACTGGCTTCTTGTCTTGTCCTGTCTTTGGCTCATAAGCTGGTTTTATTATTCTGGAACAGGTTTTACTTTGATTTTTCAGCAACATATGTAGGTGTTGGTATGATATGCCCATACATAATCAACATATCTCTCCTTTTGGGTGGGATTCTCTCTTGGGGGCTAATGTGGCCTCTCATTGAAACTAGAAAGGGAGATTGGTTCCCTTCTGATGTTGACTCTAGCAGCATGAACGGTCTCCAAGCTTACAAGGTAAAAAAAAATACTCACTGTTTTATATGTGCCTCTTTTGCTGTAACAAGCCTACCTACTTCTCTTCCTCAGGTGTTCGTAGCTGTTGCTATGATCCTAGGGGATGGTGTATACAACTTTTGCA
>NW_026618215.1:0-13210 GCF_000801105.2 Raphanus sativus
AAAATAAAGATACAATGCTATGAAGAAGAAGTGCAAGGCAAGACACGCATGAGAGAGTCAAGAGAATGGTCTTAGAGTAACTTGTGAAGTCTAAGCCTAGCGTGGCTTGCAAGACAAGGATAAGACCTTGACACATTGATTTGAATATACTAGAAGAGTGAAGAGTGTCGACACAAGAGAAAAGAGAGATGTTGGAGAAGAGTCACGGGTTGGGTTAAGGTAGATCAGAGCAGAGTGGACCGTTGGGAGCTGTCGCTTTCTCTCCAGCTGAACGAGCCTGATCGATCTGAACACCCTCCCATTTGTTATTCTTTATTGTACTTCCTCTCAATTGTTAATTGTATCTCTCATTGCAACTTGCAAGCCTGTAGTGTCTTTAAATAGCATGTAACCTATGATGAATGAATGCAAGGAATTGAATTTACTTCCTCTTTTCTATCTTTCTCATTCTCGCAAACCATCTCTCTCTCTAAGTCTCACAATGTCTCTCATCTAGATCACTAAATCCTTTATTCTCTCATGGTATCAGAGCACTAAAAGCTCTTGGAACCAATTTTCTTTACTTATCATTCCGCAAACTCTGAATTTTTCTTTTCTATTTTTGGCAAAGTTCTTGGTGTTCTTCACTTGTTCTTCATTTTCCAGCTTGAAAATTTGCCAAAAATGGAAACCCACTCAAAAATGGTGTCTATTCCAGTGACTCTAAAAGGTCCTAACTACCTACTATGGTCGAGACTTGCCAAGACAGCACTAGGAGGCAGAGGTCTTTGGGAGTGCGTGGAGGGCAAGGCACAAACAAGACTGTCCTAGGAGAGGATGGTAAAGAAGAGGCTAGTACAGCTGAAGGTGATAGAAAGAAAGGTCAGGAGGACCTCATGGTGCTTTCCATCATCCAAAACAGCCTAGATGCGCCCATCTTGGAGGCTTACTCCTATTGTGAAACCTCCAAAGAGCTTTGGGAAACACTGAAGAAGGTTTATGGTAACATCTCTAACATCAGCAGGGTGTTTGAAGTCAAGAGGGCTATCAACACTCTCCCCAAGAGGACACTGACTTCTCTGCTCACTTTGGGAAGTTTAGGTCCTTATGGGCTGAAATGGAGATGCTCAGGCCATCCAGTGTTGATCCTGAAGTGATTAATGAGAGAAAAGAACAAGATAAGGTGTTTGCCTTACTCTTTACTCTCAACCCTGTGTATGGTGATCTGATTAAGCACATCTTGAGGAGTGACAAGCTCCCATCTCTAGAGGAGTTGTGTGCTCAGATACAAAAGGAGCAAGGATCAGTGGGGCTCTTTGGAGGAAGGAGAGCTCATCCTTGCAAACAAAGCTGATGTTGTAGAGGCTCCGGTTGAAGGCGCAGCAAACAAAGGGCACTACAAACCTGGAGACAAGAAAGTGTGGGAATGTGACCACTGCAAGAAGAAAGGTCATGGGAGAGACAAGTGCTGGATTCTCCACCCACACCTCAAGCCTCAGAAGTTCCGAACTGATGCAAGAGCCAACTTCTCTGGTGATGCAGGAGAGACCTCTACCCCTATGCGCGCCAAGGCTACTAGTGATGGAGCACAAAATGAGAATGTCAAGAAGTCTGACATTGAAGCTCTCATCAAAGCCTTAAGGGAGTCTGGTAAAACACTTGGTTATTCTCTAAATGCATCATATAGATTGTCTAGTGCTCCTCATGCTCTTGCAACAAATATGAATGCATCTAGTAGTATCAAACCTTTGATAATAGACTCAGGCGCCTCTCATCATATGATTAGTAATGCTGAGTTAATTGAGAACATTAAACCTGTTTTAGGACATGTTAAAATTGCTAATGGTGATAGGATTCCTATTCAGGGTGAAGGAATCATTAAATTGTTTGATAGAGATACCAAAGCATTTTACATGCCATCTTTTGCATCAAATTTACTCTCAGTCAAAAGAGTTGCTACTGATTTAAATTGCAATGTAATATTCAGTCCTAATGAGGTTATGTTTCAGGATATTGAGACTCTTAAGTTGATTGGCAAAGGTGTTACAAAGGAGGACTTGTACCTACTTGAAGACATCAAGACCAGTTCAAATTTATCTGCTTTTAGTTCAATTCCTGTCTTAGCTAATGATGTATTGTGGCATGCTAGATTAGGTCATCCCCATTCTCGTGCCTTGAACATTTTATTACCTAATGTACTGTTTAAAAATGATGGCTGTGAAGCTTGTATCCTTGGTAAACATTGCAAAACTGTCTTTCCCAAATCATCTACCATTTATGAAAATTGCTTTGATCTCATACATTCTGATGTCTGGACTGCACCATGCATATCTAGAGAGAATCATAAGTACTTTGTCACTTTATTGATCAAAAATCAAGTATACTTGGCTGACTATGATTCAAACTAAAGATAGGGTGCTTGATGCTTTTGTTAATTTCCAGAACTACATAACTAATCATTTCAATGTTAAGATCAAAGTATTTAGGTCAGATAATGGAGGAGAATATACAAGCAAAGCATTCAAAAGTCATCTAGCCAAACATGGGATCATTCACCAAACTAGCTGCCCATACACCCCACAGCAAAATGGAGTTGCTGAGAGGAAGAACAGGCATCTAATGGAGGTGGCGAGATCCATGATGTTCTATACCAACATGCCTAAAAGATTCTGGAGTGATGCAGTGATGACTGCATGCTATCTCATCAATCGAACCCCTACAAGAGTGCTTGAAGACTCCACACCATATGAGGTATTGAACAAAAGAAAACCATCCATTGATTACTTACGGGTCTTTGGGTGTTTGTGTTTTGTATTAAGGCCAGGTGAGCACAGAAACAAGCTAGAGGCAAGAAGTATCAAGGCAGTGTTCATTGGCTATTCAAATACACAAAAGGGGTACAAGTGCTATGTACCAGAGACTAGGAGAGTCATGGTGTCTAGGGATGTGAAGTTTGTTGAATCAAGAGGCTACTTTGAGGAGAAAGATTGGGAGAATCTCAAAGACTTATCTCAAGAAGCCTCGGATAGAGCAATGAACCTGAAGCACATTATGGAGAGTCTTGGCATCAACATGAGCCACACCTCAAGGGATGTGAGTCAGGGATCATCACCAGTGATTCTTGAGGGTGAACAAGTTATTCATCCTAATCCTGAAGGGGGAATCAAGAGGGTTCTCACAATGGTCAAGAGGGATCAGATGGAGCAAGAGAAGTTCAAGAGGGAACACACACTGATCAAGCGCAAGAGGTTCAGGATCAGGATGAAAACAATCAAGGTGTGCCATCAGTACAAGAGGAAGAGGCTGTACCTAATGAAGTTGAAAGTGTAGAACAAGTCCAGCCGCTTAGGAGAAGCACAAGGGTCAGGAATCCACCATCAAACTGGAGCAAGACAAGGGTATATTTCAACAGCCAAGCAGTTGCTCATCCAGCTCAAGCAACATGCTCTCTAGCTCAATACCCTAAGGATCATCAAGTGTTCATTACCAACCTTGATGAGGCTTACATACCAAGGTCATATGAGGAGGCTATGGCAATCAAGGAATGGAGAGACTCAGTAGAAGATGAGATGGGGGCTATGGAGAAGAATGGAACCTATTTTGAAAGTGAGCTTCCCAAAGGCAAGAAGGCAGTGACCAGCATGCTTCTGTTCACAATCAAGTATCTAGCTAATGGGAAACCTGAAAGGAAGAAGACCAGGCTAGTAGCAAGAGGCTACACCCAAGTGTATGGTGAGGATTACCTAGAAACTTTTGCTCCAGTAGCAAAGTTACATACCATAAGGGTTGTACTCTCTCTTGCTGTGAATTTGGAATGGGATCTTTGGCAAATGGATGTCAAGAATGCATTCTTACAAGGAGAGCTAGAAGATGAAGTGTACATGCGCCCACCACCTGGAATGGAAAGTATGGTCAAGCCTGGCAATGTTTTGAGACTGAGGAAAGCAATATATGGTCTAAAGCAATCCCCAAGAGCCTGGTATCACAAGCTGAGCTCAACACTGAATGGAAGGGGCTTTAGAAAATCTGAAGCCGACCACACCTTGTTCACTCTGACCAGCAAGCAAGGGATCATTGTTATACTCATCTATGTAGATGATATAATCATCACAGGCAGTAACAAAGAAGGGATCAACTCAACCAAAGCTTTCCTCAAAGCAACATTTGACATCAAGGACTTGGGAGAGCTCAAGTACTTCCTAGGAATTGAGATTTGCAGATCCAAGGAAGGGTTGTTCCTGTCTCAAAGGAAATACACTCTGGATCTGTTAAAAGAAGCTGGTGATCTTGGCGGTAGAGCTGCTAAAACACCACTAGAAGATGGATACAAGGTGATGCGTGAGGGGGAGATTGAAGACAAGGCATATGGAGATGTAAAGCACTACAGAAGAATGGTGGGGAAGCTGATATACCTCACTATCACACGACCTGATGTGTGCTTTGCAGTCAACCAGGTAAGCCAGCATATGCAAGCTCCCAAGATGCATCATTGGAACATGGTGGAAAGGATACTGAGGTATCTAAGAGAGGCGCCAGGGCAAGGAATATGGATGGGGTGCAACAAGAGTACTGAGATAGTGGGATATTGTGATGCTGATTGGGCTGGTGATAGGGTTGATAGGAGATCAACTACTGGTTATTGCACATTTATTGGAGGCAACTTGGTGACTTGGAAGAGCAAGAAGCAGAAGGTGGTTTCATGTTCAAGTGCTGAGGCAGAGTATAGAGCCATGAGAAAGCTCACAAGTGAGCTGATTTGGATCAAGGGACTGCTTAAGGACTTGGGAGTTGAGACTACCTCACCAATCACTATGCATTGTGATAACCAGGCGGCTATACACATTGCCAGCAACTCAGTCTTCCATGAAAGAACCAAACACATTGAAGTAGACTGCCACAAGGTTAGACAAGCAGTAGAGCAGAAAGTGATTCTGCCATGCTACACAAGAAGTGAGGAGCAACTAGCTGATATATTCACAAAGGCAGCAAGCACTAAGGTCTGTGAGTTCATCCATCCAAGGTTAGGACTCATAGACCTCTCATGTCACTGATCTCTCCTCCATGAAGTGGTCTACTCTTTTTCCTTGACTTGGTTTTTGTCCCATTGGGTTTTACCAAGCTAAGGTTTTAATGAGGGATTGCTTCATGGCTTCCAAGCTTGACTTGTTCCATATGGTCAAGCTTGAGGGGGAGTGTTGACATGAAGAAAATAAAGATACAATGCTATGAAGAAGAAGTGCAAGGCAAGACACGCATGAGAGAGTCAAGAGAATGGTCTTAGAGTAACTTGTGAAGTCTAAGCCTAGCGTGGCTTGCAAGACAAGGATAAGACCTTGACACATTGATTTGAATATACTAGAAGAGTGAAGAGTGTCGACACAAAAGAGAAGAGAGATGTTGGAGAAGAGTCACGGGTTGGTTAAGGTAGATCAGAGCAGAGTGGACCGTTGGGAGCTGTCGCTTTCTCTCCAGCTGAACGAGCCTGATCGATCTGAACACCCTCCCATTTGTTTATTCTTTATTGTACTTCCTCTCAATTGTTTTATTGTATCTCTCATTGCAACTTGCAAGCCTGTAGTGTCTTTAAATAGCATGTAACCTATGATGAATGAATGCAAGGAATTGAATTTACTTCCTCTTTTCTATCTTTCTCATTCTCGCAAACCATCTCTCTCTCTAAGTCTCACAATGTCTCTCATCTAGATCACTAAATCCTTTATTCTCTCAGATCTAAGAAGCTTTATTTGGAACCACTAATCAGTGGAGAATAACCAGGAAGTTGGATAAATCTCATAAGTGTTGTGAGCAACAAGATATCCCACCTTTCTATCCAGATGATTCAGATTAGCCTGTTCGGACATATGGCCATTATCTTCATGATTCTTATCAAACCAGGATAACAATGATCTAAGAAGCTTTATTTGGAACCACTAATCAGTGGAGAATAACCAGGAAGTTGAATAAATCTCATAGGAGTTGTGAGTAAGAAGATATCCCACTTTCTATCCAGATGATTCCAGATTAGCCTGTTCGGACATATGGCAATATCTTCATGATTCTTATCAAACCAGGATGAACCAATATATAAGAAGCTTGATTGGGAACCACAAATCAGTGGAGAATAACCAGGAAGTTGAATAAATCTCATAGGAGTTGTGAGTAAGAAGATATCCCACTTTCTATCCAGATGATTCCAGATTAGCCTGTTCGGACATATGGCAATATCTTCATGACTTCTTATCAAACCAGGATGAACCACGATATATAAGAAGCTTTATTTGGAACCACTAATCAGTGGAGAATAACCAGGAAGTTGAATAAATCTCATAGGAGTTGTGAGTAAGAAGATATCCCACTTTCTATCCAGATGATTCCAGATTAGCCTGTTCGGACATATGGCAATATCTTCATGATTCTTATCAAACCAGGATGAACCAATATCTAAGAAGCTTTATTTGGAACCACTAATCAGTGGAGAATAACCAGGAAGTTGAATAAATCTCATAGGAGTTGTGAGTAAGAAGATATCCCACTTTCTATCCAGATGATTCCAGATTAGCCTGTTCGGACATATGCCATTATCTTCATGATTCTTATCAAACCAGGATGAACCACGATCTAAGAAGCTTTATTTGGAACCACTAATCAGTGGAGAATAACCAGGAAGTTGAATAAATCTCATAGGAGTTGTGAGTAAGAAGATATCCCACTTTCTATCCAGATGATTCCAGATTAGCCTGTTCGGACATATGCCATTATCTTCATGATTCTTATCAAACCAGGATGAACCACGATCTAAGAAGCTTTATTTGGAACCACTAATCAGTGGAGAATAACCAGGAAGTTGATAAATAAATAAGTAGTTGTGAGCAACAAGATATCCACACTATCCAGATGATTCAGATTAGCCTGTTCGGACATATGCCATTATCTTCATGATTCTTATCAAAACCAGGATGAACCACGATCTAAGAAGCTTTATTTGGAACCACTAATCAGTGGAGAATAACCAGGAAGTTGAATAAATCTCATAGGAGTTGTGAGTAAGAAGATATCCCACTTTCTATCCAGATGATTCAAGATTAGCATGTTCGGACATATGGCAAATATCTTCATGATTCTTATCAAACCAGGATGAACCAATAATAAGAAGCTTGATTGGGAACCAATAATCAGTGGAGAATAACCAGGAAGTTGAATAAATCTCATAGGAGTTGTGAGTAAGAAGATATCCCACTTTCTATCCAGATGATTCCAGATTAGCCTTTTCGGACATATGCCATTATCTTCATGATTCTTATCAAACCAGGATGAACCACGATCTAAGAAGCTTTATTTGGAACCACTAATCAGTGGAGAATAACCAGGAAGTTGAATAAATCTCATAGGAGTTGTGAGTAAGAAGATATCCCACTTTCTATCCAGATGATTCCAGATTAGCCTGTTCGGACATATGGCAATAGCTTCATGATTCTTATCAAACCAGGATGAACCACGATCTAAGAAGCTTTATTTGGAACCACTAATCAGTGGAGAATAACCAGGAAGTTGGATAAATCTCATAAGTGTTGTGAGCAACAAGATATCCCACCTTCTATCCAGATGATTACAGATTAGCCTGTTCGGACATATGCCATTATCTTCATGATTCTTATCAAACCAGGATGAACCAATGATCTAAGAAGCTTTATTTGGAACCACTAATCAGTGGAGAATAACCAGGAAGTTGAATAAATCTCATAGGAGTTGTGAGTAAGAAGATATCCCACTTTCTATCCAGATGATTCCAGATTAGCCTGTTCGGACATATGGCAATATCTTCATGATTCTTATCAAACCAGGATGAACCAATAGATAAGAAGCTTGATTGGGAACCACAAATCAGTGGAGAATAACCAGGAAGTTGAATAAATCTCATAGGAGTTTGTGAGTAGAAGATATCCCACTTTCTACCCAGATGATTTCAGATTAGCCTGTTCGGACATATGGCCAATATCTTCATGCTTCTTATCAGACCAGGATGAACCAATATATAAGAAGCTTGATTGGGAACCACTAATAAGTGGAGAATAACCAGGAAGTTGAATAAATCTGATAGGAGTTGTGAGTAAGAAGATATCCCACTTTCTATTATTTTAGGAGTTTAGAGTAATCTGAGTAAAGTAGAGAATAAATTTAAGAGATTAAGTGAGAATAAGAAGAGATTAAGAGAGACTAATGGAGAATCATTGCAAAGAGACTTAAGAGAAAATATGTCAAGAACTGTCTAATCTTTATTAATGAGCTGAGTTACAATATATATAGGATGGAGAGAACAAGGGTTTCGACATCCTAATTACTATTAGGAGCATGTAGAGTCAACAAGGTGGAAGAGACTGGTTTTGAATCACTTGGCTGAGAGCTCACATACGCTTGATGCCAAGAGCATCTTAGACCAGATGCTCTTGCCTTTACAGCCTGTCTCCAGCCCTTGGCGCGCCTCTCCCCTTATCCATAAACGGTCAGATGCTTGCTGCTTTCTTCTAACCCTCTAGTTCACTTCAAGGCTTTACCTCTTGCTCACTATTCACTCTGCACACTCCATTTTACTTTTACCACACAGTAACAATATTTTTACTATGTGGTAACTTTTCCAAGTTACATTTCTTCTTCTCTCCTTTCCATGATAATCATACTCATTATCTCAAGCTCATCTCAACACTCCCCCTCAAGCTTGACCATGTGGAACAAGTCAAGCTTGGATAGCCATGAGCTCTTCCTCATTAAAAACCTCATCAAAGAAAACCCATTAGGACAAAACTTTGATAAGGGAAAAAGAGTGAAGAACTCATGACTAAGGGGACTAGCTGCTCTTGCTTAGATCAATGAGTCCCAACCTGATATGGATGGACTCCATAGTCTTCTGCCTCGCTGCCTTAGTAAACACATCAGCTAACTGATCCTCACTTCTAGTGTAACACGGCAAGATCACTCCTAGAACCATCATCTGCCTCACTTTGTGACAATCAACCTCAATGTGCTTTGTTCTCTCATGGAAGACTGAGTTGGATGCAATGTGAATAGCCGCTTGGTTATCACAATGCATGGTCATTGGTGTAGCTTGAATGATCTCCAAGTGTTTCAAGATACCTTTGATCCACACCAACTCGTTTGTGAGCTTTAGCATAGCTCTGTACTCAGCCTCTGCACTAGAACAAGACACCACCTTCTGCTTCTTACTCTTCCAAGTTACCAAGTTGCCTCCAATGAAGATGCAATAGCCAGTGGTTGATCTTCTATCAGCTCGGTCTCCTGCCCAATCAGCATCACAATATCCTACTACCTCAGTGCTCTTGTTGCATCCCATCCACACTCCAATACCAGTAGTGCCATTGAGATACATCAAGATCCTTTCTACCATCCTCCAATGGTGTTCCTTGGGACTTTGCATATGCTGACTTACTTGATTCACTGCAAAGCATACATCAGGCCTAGTGATAGTCAGGTAAATCAGCTTCCCCACCAGCTTCCTATACAGCTTAGGATCATGGAATGGCTTGCTATCTTCAATCTCCCCCTCACGTGGAACCTTATAGCCATCTTCCATTGGCATCCTTGCTGTCTTTCCTCCATACACACCTGCTCCCTTCAAGAGATCAATGATATACTTTCTTTGAGACAAGAATAAGCCTTCCTTTGATCTGCATATCTCAATCCCAAGAAAGTATTTCATCTCTCCCAAATCTTTAATCTCAAAGCTTGCCTTGAGAAACTCCTTGGTAGCTTTGATCCCCTCCTTATCACTACCAGTGATGATGATATCATCCACATACACTAGTAGAACTATGATCCCGGATGGAGTAGTAAGAGTAAATAAGGTATGATCCAGCTCTGACTTCCTAAAACCCCTTCCATTCAGTGTAGTACTCAGCTTGTTGTACCATGCTCTTGGTGATTGCTTCAAACCATAGATAGCTTTCTTCAATCTCAATACATTCCCTTTCTTCACAAGATGCTCAAGACCTGGTGGTGGATGCATATATACTTCATCTTCAAGTTCTCCTTGAAGAAAAGCATTCTTCACATCCATTTGCCAAAGATCCCACTCAAGATTCACAGCCAAGGACAATACAATCCGGATGGTATGGAGTTTGGCAACTGGAGCAAATGTCTCTATGTAATCCTCACCATAAGTCTGAGTGAATCCTCTTGCCACTAGTCTTGATTTGCGCCTCTCTATCCTCCCATCAGGATAGAACTTGATAGTAAACACCCACTTGCTGGTCACTGCCTTCTTCCTTTTGGTAACTCACTTTCATACCAAGTTTCATTCTTAATCATAGCTTCAGACTCATCAGCAACTGAGTCTCTCCATTCCTTCAGAGCAATAGCTTCCTCATATGATCTTGGAACATAACTCTCATCCAAACTCACAGTAAAAGCTACATGCTCTTGTGGGAACTCCGCAAGAGGAGCACACTGCTTGGGAAGGATGCTCCACTGCTGGGCATTGTAGTACACTCTCGTGTTTACCCAAGAGGAAGGAGTCCTTCTTCAGCCTTGTACTTCTCCTTAGTGGAATAAGCTTCAGCCTCAGTCTCTTGGTTACTAACACTCGGCTGCTCCTCTTTTCTGTATTGGATTGTTTCTTCTTGGATTGTTTCTTCTTCTTGATTATGATGTTGGTGACTCCACACCTTGATCATGAGAGCCTGGAACTCTCTCATCTCCTCCCTCACTCACTGCTGCTCCATCTTGGACAGTCTCTTGAGTTTCAGGTTCCCTCCCCCCTTCAAGATCAAGGTGAGGGTTGTAACAGCTTCAGTTGGTGCTGGAACACTTCTTGGTGGTTCTCCACTGCCAGAGTTCGAATCGCTGGGACATGTTGATGCCTAGACCCTCTAGAATCAACCGCAAAGCTCCTGCCTTATCAGATGTGAGATCCCTCAAGTCTTCTTGATTCTTTTCCTCATAATATCCTCTCTCTTCAATGAACTTCACATCCCTTGAGATGAAGACTCTTCTAGCATCCGGATCAAATACACTTGCTTGTAGCCCTTTTGAGTAGTAGAGTATCCTATAAAGATAGCTTTGACACTTCTGGCTTCAAAGTTTATTCCTCAGCTCTCCTGGAACAAACACATAGCAAAGACACCAAAGACTCTCAAAGTGATCAACTGATGGCTTTGCGCTTGTTCAACACATCAAAAGGTGACTTCCCATCCAATACTCTTGTAGGTATCCGGTTGATCAAGTAGCAAGCTGTGGCCACAGCATCACTCCAATACCTCTTAGGCACATTTGCTTGAAGAACATCATAGACCGGGCCACCTCCATAAGTGTCTGTTCTTCTTCCTCTCGGCCACTCCATTCTGCTGAGGAGTGTAAGGACAGCTAGTTTGATGAGAATCCCATGTGTAAGCTAGATGATCTCTGAAGGCATGGCTTGTGTACTCCCCTCCATTATCTGATCTCAAAATTTAAATCTTAGCCAGATAATGGTTAGTCACATATGCTTGAAAATTTTTGAATGCATCTAACACCCTATCTTTTGATGGAATCATTGTTACCAGGTGTATTTCGATTTTTCATCAATGAAGAAACAAAAATACTTATGATTTTCTCTAGATAAACAAGGTGCAGTCCAAACATCACTATGAATTAAAATCAAGCATTTTTCATAAACAGTAGAAGAATTTTTAAAAACAGTCTTACAATGCTTGCCCAAAATACAAGCCTCACAATCTTTGTTTTCAAAACAACACATGGTAACATCAAGTTCAAAGCTCTGCCATGAGGATGGACCTAATCTAGCATGCCACAATGCATTTTTATTCAAACTAGAAGCAGAAGTAAAAGAGCAACTATAATCAGAAACAGGAGCTAAGTCTTCAAGCATGTAGAGATCTCTCTGTTGTGCCTCCTTTTCCGATCAGTCTACTGCTCTCAATATCTGAAACTTCACATCATTAGGACTAAAGATAACATTGCAATGTAAATCAGTAGCACATTTCTTGACAGAGAGCAAAATTTGAAGTGAACTCAGGAATATAAAAAGCTCTAGTATGTTATCAGACACAGTTTCAAGTTTCCTATTCCTTTATTGGATTTTATCACCATTTGCAATCATGACATGACCATGAGTAGGCCTCTATATCACTGATCAAATTGGTATCACTTATCATATGATGAGATGCACCAGACTCTCTACAATCAATGGTTTAGATGTGTTTCTAGCACTATGACAAGTGAGACTAGGCACTTTAGCAACATGATCAGTTGTAGTAACCTTACTCCTAGTACTATTAGCTAGCATAGGTCTCAAACTGTCTCGGTCTCATGATAAGTGATGCAAGGATCTTTATATGCAATCCTAGGTGAATCAACACAAGAGTTTGTAACACTCTTTGCCAACATAGAAGCACCAAAGGAATAACCAAAGATGTTACCATTATCCTTTAGCATCTTCATGAGGCATCAAGGTCTGATCTCCGGATGAAGTCTTGATCATTGCCCCTTGGATTGCCTGTGTAAGTCACCAGTGCCTTGCTTTCACTCTCGCGCCCTCTCCATCATTGTTTCTGCTTGTTGAGCCACCACCACCACTTGAACCTTCTCCCATGTTTGCCTTTGCTTCTCTATCCTTCAAGAACTTTGCCGGCTTCAAGTGAGGGTGTAGGATCCAACACTGGCTCTTCTTATGCCCTTGCGCTTCTTGCAATGATCACAAGTTCCACTGAATTTCTTTCCTCATACTTCCCATGAGCCCTTGTTGGCTTGAACTGCTTCACCCGAGTCACTTTGAGCTGCTTGATTCACCAATGGCATATCACCCTTCTTTCCAAATAAGCCCCATGGACCCTTGCTCCTTCTGAATCCTCGCACACAACTTCCTCAAGGTCAGGTAGATCATCTTCTCTCAATAGGTGCTGGATGAGACTCTTGTAGTTCGGGTTTCAAAGTTAACAGCAAGCCAAACACCTTGTCTTTGTTCACGCCTCTTGTTTAGCTCACCCGGATCAACTGTACTCGGCCTCAGCATCTCCAGCTCTGACCAGAGTGATCTGAACCTGCCTAGATGGCTTGGTGAACTCCATTTCATCTTGAACAAGATTGTTGATAGCTTGCTTCACTTCAAAGAACCCGGCTGAGGTTTGATGTGTTTCCCATACACTTTCTTCAAGTATCACATAGCTCTTTTGCTGATTCGCAATAGCTGTATGCATCAAGGATAGTTGGATCCAAGGAAGCA
>NW_026618216.1:0-13208 GCF_000801105.2 Raphanus sativus
TTACTCTAAACACTAGCTAGCAACCGCCGTTCTTCTAAACCCTAGCGCGCCGCTTCTTCTAAACCCTAAGCGGCGCCGCTTCTTCTCTGTAAACCGTAGCGCCGTTTCTCTGTAAACCCTAACGCCGGTAAGTCATCAAACTCGTGGAAAAGATGAACATAAAACGTTGTCTCTTTCAATTTACTCATTCTCACCGTTTCACGTTTATTTTTCAGATCTAAACCACAATGACGAGTACTCGAACTCCTTCTGCGACTAATCAGGTCCGCTTTGAAATTTTCTACTGGAAGGACTTGTAAGTAAGTCGTCTGGAAAGTCTTCAACCTGGACGACTAGTACGTCCATTTGGGAAGACTTTCCAGACGACTTAAATATAAGTCGTCAACTAAGTCGTCCAGTTGGACGACTTTCTAGACGACTTATATTTAAGTCGTCTACTAAGTCGTCTGGAGTAACAATTAAGGCGTGATTGATTTAGCTTGTGTTCTGACTTCTATTGTTGTCTTTGATTATTTTGCAGACAAAAAGGATGGATATTCCAGAACTCCCCCGTAGGTATACACAACATTGGGAAGAGCCAAAACCCCACAATAGCATTTCGTATTCATACGGATAACACGAAGTTGCATACTGCTCTTAGGGAAGCTCTCACTGATGCTGAATTTGAGAGCTCAAGGAGTCGAGATTGGGAGTTTTCATCAAGTTCAAGGAGCAGGGAATTGTGGTTGGGCTTCAAAAGCTGGTTCCACCACTTGCTCGGTTTAAAGCTGGACATTAAGAAGAAGTACGAGATGTGGTGTCTCGTTGGTCCAGAACCTGCGAGGTTTTCACTGTTAGAGTTTGAAAACATCACTGGTCTAACTGCGACTACATCGAGGACCTTGAGACACCAGAATGTGAAGTTACCCCACAGATGGTTTCTTTCTGAGATGATGGGAGTTCATCGGAAGCTGGGCCAAGTACTGATCAGATAATAGCAGCACTGAAGAGATGCGGGGATTGGTCCAGGGAAGATCGCAAGCGACTCGCGTACCTTTCCATCTTCACTGGATTCATTGAAGGGAAAAAGTTCTCAAGCGCTACACGGCGAGCTACTCTGCGCAAGGCTAGTGATGGATTTAGAAAGGTTGAGAATTATCCATGGGGGAGAGCGCGTTTAAGGTGCTGATGGACTCTTTGTGGAACAAAGATATTACTGGCTGTACACCGTGGAGATGGCTTTATACAAGTTCTTCAGGTCTGGGCGTACGAGAGCTATTCCGGGATTGGGTGCTAGTATTGGTCTACCCAGAGCAAACAGTCCGTCTCCACCGATTCTGGCTTACGACGGCAGCAGAGGCCGCAGGCAGATTCATGAAAGCTGCTCTATGAGTCAGGTACCTTTCCATCTTCACTTAATTAAGTCGTCCGGAAGGTCTTCCAGCTGGACGACTTAGTAGACGACTTATTATAAGTCGTCTGGAAGGTCTTCCAGCTGGACGACTTAGTAGACGACTTATTATAAGTCGTCTGGAAGGTCTTCCACTGGACGACTTAGTAGACGACTTATTATAAGTCGTCTGGAAGGTCTTCCAGCTGGACGACTTAGTAGACGACTTATAATAAGTCGTCTGGAAGGTCTTCCAGCTGGACGACTTAGTAGACGACTTATTATAAGTCGTCTGGAAGGTCGTCCAGCTGGACGACTTAGTAGACGACTTATAATAAGTCGTCTGGGAAGGTCGTCAGCTGGACGACTTAGTTGACGACTTATAATTAAGTCGTCTATTTAGTATTTTGTTTCAAATATCTAACTCGATTCTTCTTCTATTTACTGCAGACCCGCGTGATCAACTTTGTTGAGAAGGACATTAGTGAAATGTGGCCAAATGGGACTCTGAGTTGGATGAACGTGCCCGCGGAGAACATCATTAAAGTGATGTATGATCGGAGACCGTGGAAGTGGACCATGGATTGCTGGGAAGTCACTGGTACAAAACCAAGTTTGTGACTCCATCGAAAAGAGCCAAAGAGATGGTTGTGGAGGGGTGGAGGAAGACAATCAGAGACCTCGGAAGAAAAGCTCGTAAAGAGGCTCCTAAAGAGGCTCCTAAAGAGGCTAGAGAAGAGGCTCCTACAGAGGCTACAGAAGAGGCTACAGAAGAGGCTAGAGAAGAGGCTAGTTGGGTGACCAGAGAGGAGTTAGAAAAATGTTCAAGGACTTAGGTGCATGATGAAAGAGGGGTTTAAGAAGTGCATCAGGGAGATTAGGAAGATCTCCGATAGATTGGAAGCTGTGGAGAAGAAGGTTGGTGTCACCAATCAGGCTACCCCTCAAGCCCCAGAAACCGGGTTAGTAAAAAACACCCTACCCCACAAGCCCCAGAAACCGGGGCTAGTAACAAACAGACTACTCGCTAAAAGGATCAGCCTCCCCACTTCAAAACCAATCATCCTACTCCTCCCACCAGACAGCCTGCTCCTCAAAAGGCAAAGCCTACTCCTCAAAAGCGAAACAGCCTGCTCCTCAAACTAAACAGCCTGCTCCTCAAACTAAACAGCCTGCTCCTCAAACGAAACAGCCTGCTCCTCAAACTAAACAGCCTGCTCCTCAGACGAAACAGCCTGCTCCTCAAACGAAAAAGCCTTCTCCACAAAAGGAAACAGCCTTCTCCTCTGCCCAAAGAGGTTAATATCAATCTTTAAGTCGTCTGGTCTTTGTATAGATTTGTAATATATAAGTCGTCTGGAAGGTTTTCCAGTGGGACGACTTACAAATAAGTCGTCTGGAAGGTTTCCAGCTGGAAAACCTTCCAGACGACTTATTTGGTAAGTCGTCCAGCTGGAAAACCTTCCAGAAGACTACAAATAAGTCGTCTGAACTCCAGCTGGAACCAAATCCTCTCCCAACTTTTATTTAAGTCGTCCAGGGTTAACTTGTTCTCTTTTATTGCAGAGATTGTTGCCGGAGGATACAGCAGATGAGGCGATCTCGGTATATAAGATCTTGCCGGAGGATAAAGCAGATGGTGTCACCTCCAAAGAGATTGTTCCTCTCACTTCCACTGACCAACCGAGCTCGCTTCAACGATCAACAACCGAGCTTCGCTTCCACCGATCCAGCTTCAGCTTCAGAACCGAGGCCTGGTTGTATTGGACCAAACGCTCCCACTGCTTCTGTGCGTGCAAGGAGTGAACGAACGAAGAAACCTGCTCCCACGCAGATATACCTCCTTATACGGCAAGAGAGAAGAAACTCCTAGAGTGGGAAAGTATAATCCATTTCCCACACTAAACAGACCTAAGATGAAGGAGCTCGCTGATTGGTTGAAAAACTGATCCGTAAGTGATTGCTTTACCCATAATCTTGATTTAGTCTACCAAAACTGATTGCTTTTGTTTTGCAGTGATTATTTCACTAAGGAAGAGGAACAAACCACGTACATCACCAACTTGGTGGTATAAAAACTCCGGACATCCCAAAGCATGGCTGGAAGACGTAGTAAGTCTCTGCTATCTTTAAGCGTCTGGTAACTTGTCTTTGTATAGATTTAAATATATAAGTCGTCTGGAAGGTTTCCAGCTGGACGACTTATTTGTAAGTCGTCCAGCTGGAAAACCTTCCAGAAGACTTACAAATAAGTCGTCTGGTAACTTGTCTTTGTATAGATTTGTAAATATATAAGTCGTCTGGAAGGTTTTCCAGCTGGACGACTTACAAATAAGTCGTCTGGAAGGTTTTCGAGCTGGAAAACCTCCAGACGACTTATTTGTAAGTCGTCCAGCTGGAAAACCTTCCAACGACTTATTTGTAAGTCGTCTGGAAGGTTCTAACTTGTATTATTTATATGCAGCATATAGATGCTTGGATGAAATGTGCTGAGGCAGAGGTATAAGGAGAACCCACAATGTTTCCGGAGCGAGCGAATGTGCTTCCTGGATCACAACTTTACCCAGTCTTGGAGAGAACAGTATCTGGTCTTCAAAACATCGTCGTCTGATCACAATGGTTTAGGAAAAATGCTACCTAGTGGGGCGGCGAGTTTGTATGACGGATCAATGCCTTCATTTTGCCAATCAAACAAGAAGTGGGGGGAGGACATTGATGATATCTATGCGCCACTGAACTTGGACAACAAACATTGGGTGGCTATTTGGATATCGATCCCTAAAGAGGCACATAGTCGTCTGGGACAGCATACCTTCAACTAACCATACCAGAAAGATGGATGAGATAATGGAGCCTTTTCTCGAGATGGTCCCTTATCTGATTGTGGAGTGCGGAGACCAGATGCATGGGTTGGAAGCGATACACTTATGAGAGACTCCTCAAAGATGTACCCACGGCCAACAATGGTGATTGTGGCGTGTACGCTGCAAAGTACATTGAATGTCATGCTCTTGGGGTCCCCTTTAGCCCTAAAGACTTTGCTAGGTCCAATGCGAAGACTATGAGGGAACTATGGCTTTGGCTATATGGACGGAGCTTGTTGATCAGCATCTGAAAGATAATGAGGATGGTGGTTGTTTGTAGGCATGTATGATTAGATACACAAATCAATTTGTAAGATTTTTTAAACTTGTATAGATTTTTTAACTTGTATAGATTTTTTAACTTGTATAGATACACAAATCAATTTGTATATTTGAACTATTTGTATACACAAATCTATTTGTATATTTGAACTATTTGTTTACACAAATCTATTTGTATGTTTGTGGGCATGTATGATTTATTTGATTTTCTAACTTGTATAGTTTTCTAACTTACAAATAAGTCGTCTGGAGGGTTTTCCAGCTGACGACTTACAAATAAGTCGTCTGGAAGGTTTCCAGCTGGAACGACTTACAAATAAGTCGTCTGGAAGGTTTTTCCAGCTGGAACGACTTACAAATAAGTCGTCTGGGGTTTTCAGCTGGACGACTTACAAAATAAGTCGGCTGAAGGTTTCTCAGCTGGACGACTTACAAATAAGGTCGTCTAAAAAAATAAGGTAGTCTAAAATAAATACACTGGACGACTTACAAAATAAGTCGTCTAAAAAACAATAAGGTAGTCTAAAAATAAAATACACTGGACGACTTCGTAAAAGGTCGTCTAAAAAAAAATACACTTGAAGGGATAGTAGAAGTAGTCTAAACACTGGACGACTAAATACACTGGACGACTTAAATACACTGGACGACTTCGTAAAAGGTCGTTCTAAAAAAACACTTGAAGGGATAGAGGATAGTAAAGGAGTCTAATACACTGGACGACTTCGTAGAAGGTAGACGAAACACTGGACGACTTAGAAATTAGTCGTCTGGACGGGTAATCAAGACTGGACGACTTATATTTAGGTCGTCTGGACAACTAGTCAACTGGTTGTGTAACATTGTGGTTTCGTATGGCCAGTTTCCTTGCAGTTGAGCATCTCCGTGCCCTGTGTTTCTTCCTGGGTTTGTGTCCCCTCATCCTAGATAGCTCCAACCAAGATTGCCATCTTGATTCTTCTGTCTCCCCGGACCACGCTTTTACGTTTGGAGGAAAGCATTCTCGTTCCTCAATATGTTGTGACACGATAGGATATATATTCTCTGAGTATCCTGCATACAGATGATTCTTTGAGTAAAGTGGACATACAAGTGTGTCGATATGCACACCAGCATGTGTTCCAGCTGCTAAGCATGAGAGCAAGGTATTTTCTCCACTCCATAGACACCACAACCACACTTTACATGTTCCAATCAACCGCACAGTCCATTTTGCCACCTTGACAAAGAAACGCCATCCATCAATTGGTTCGACCGTCATCGTATCGCTATCTCTGATCGAACAGCAAGCAAGTATTCAACACCCCGGCTATGTACAGTTGGGAGACTCAAAGCATCTTGTCTCCTTTTCCAATACCATTTTCCTAACTTCTGCTTATGAACTCCAGCAGGAACGGAATCGGAAATCCTCTTGCTCGCTTCAGTGCGGAATTAATAGATTCAGCGATGTTGCTTGTTTTTATGTTGAACATGTTCCCCTTACAATAAACCCTTGACCATAGCTTGGCGTCGGCCTTCCCAAATACGTTGCAAGTTCCGGGTTTGCACTCCGTATCTCAGCCATGTACCGGTTAAAATCGTGAACCGTGTGCGCATAAGCAGCCCCTTTCACCAAGTACATGAGATGTTTCCCTTTAAACTTTTGACAATGTTATCTTGAAGGTGATAATAACATATTCCTCGGGTTGCCCAAGGAAACACCTTCTCACACGCACTTTTAATGGCCGCGTGCCGGTCAGAGACTATCACCAGAGGCTTGTCATGAGATATACAAACTAGCCAATTTTGTGAAAAACCATTCCCAAGAAGGTTCATCTTCAGCATCCACGATCCCAAAAGCCAATGGGAATATCTGAAAATTGCCATCTTGTGCGGCTGCAACTAACATAACACCTCCATACTTTCCACTTAGGTGAGTTCCATCCACCACAATGACCCTTCTCTGATACTTAAAACCTTTGATAGAAGCTCCAAAAGAGAGAAATAGATACTTAAATCTTTTCTCAGAATCAAGTTCTATAGCCGTGATAGAATCAGGATTTGCAATGGAGATTTGCTCGAGATATGAAGGCAGACGCGAATACCCTTCTTCTGCTGATCCTCTCACCAATTTCTGTGCATATAACAGTGCTCTGTATGAAGTGGTGTAATCAAGCGTCATGCCAAACATGTTCTTCATTGCATCAGTGATATGCTGTGGAGTTATCCCATCAATGATCCCAACACGATCAATGAAAAGACTACCAACATACTTTGGAGTACAGTGTCTCCGCTGAGCGATTCGGTCTCCAATTGAGCATAAATGTTTTTCCACATACTTTGTTACCCAAAACGTGTTTGACCCATGTTTCACACTCGCTCTGATCTTCCATCCACAACCGCTAACCCGACATATTGCCACAAGGAGAGTTTTTGTTGATTTGTATATTCTGAAAGAAAACCTACCCTCACTGCTGTCAACCGCAGCTCTGAAAGCAGTGCATCCTTGCTAACAAAACTCTGGTTGACATAGATGCTGGTACAATCCGATTTTCCTCCTTCAATAGCATTTGTCTTAGCATATGTCTTTTCAATTTCTTCAAAACAAATATTATCATCATCTTCCTCGTCCTCATCTAGAACCTTTCCATAAAGACGGTAATCCCCACCATTCTGATCCGTTTCACCAACAATAGTGTTATCAGCATCCTCCTCCCCATTTTCCTCCTCCCCATTTTCCTCCTCCCCATCTTGATTTTCATCTTCAACAGACTCATTATCACCAACATCTTCAAAACATTCATCAGCCTCATCATTATCACCAACATCTTCTTCCCATTCACCAGCTTCATCATTATCACCAACATCTTCTTCCCATTCACCAGCTTCATCATTATCACCAGCTTCTTCTCTTTTCTCTGAAACCGTTTCCACCTTGCTGCGGCTTGATACACAAAGACATACTCTATGCGTTTTGAGTATCTCGAGCAAGTTTCGAACTTGTCTATCACTTGTAACATGAATGGGAGGACTGCTTGGAGTCATCATCATTTCTGCTGGTAATGAGTAGCTAATCTCCACAGTCACTGATCTCATGTCCAGGTTATAATCTTCTTGAGCCATTGCAACAAGTTCAGCATGTGTTGAATCTTCATTCAATAAAAACAATCTTGCTCCTTTGAGATCATCAACCACAAAATCCCAACGGAAATCTCTCAACAACCATTCTCCATACACTGCATGTAACTTAAAAATCATCTGCAAATATTCAAAATAAAACACATTAGTAAACATAGAGAAAATGAAGAAGTTCAACAAACATTATCGCAGACGACTTAGATTTAAGTCGTCCAGAAGACTTAAAGGTAAGTCGTCTAAAGAGGTCACTTTTGCAATTGAAAATTAAAAGGGACGACTTAATTCTAAGTCGTCCGGCTTTGTTTGTTAAAAAAAAAAATTCAGACGACTTATATATAAGTCGTCTACGAAAAACGGGCTAGTTTTGCATTTGACCGAATCGTGTCAGATCTTTGACTATTTCTGGACGACTTATAAATCAGTCGTCTCTGGAAAGTAAAAATTTCAATATTTTATTCAAACTAGACGACTTACACGTAAGTCGTCCCAGGTTAGTTTTGTAATTGAAAATAAAACTTGAAATTTAACTTTCTCCAGACGACTTAACTAAAAGTCGTCCAGCTAGACGACTTAATTTAAGGTCGTCCGGGATAAGCAAGGTTTGGACGACTTAATTGGGAAAAATTCTGGACGACTTTGCTTTCCCCGGACGACTTTAAATTAAGTCTTCTGACGGGACGACTTTATATTATGTCGTCTGGTAAAAATTAAATTATGAAGTTTTATTTTTCAACTACAAAACTAACCTAAGACGACTTACACGTAAGTCGTCTAGTTTAATAAAATATTGAAATTTTAACTTTCCGAGAGACGACTGAATTATAAGTCGTCCAGAAATAGTCAAAGATCTGACACGATTCGGTCAAATGCAAAACTAGCCTGTTTCTCGTAGACGACTTATATATAAGTCGTCTGGACTGTTTTTTTCACCAAACAAAGCTGGACGACTTAGTTTAAGTCGTCCGTTTTGACCAGAAGACTCATCAGTAAGTCTTCTACATACAGATGACTTACTTGTAAGTCTTCTACGCGAACAGATTTTGAAAAAAATTCAAATTCGTACCTTCAACTAGGTGAGATGACTTTGTTTGCACACAGGGTCTTCTCCAACCACCCAGAACCTCAAACGAAAGCAACCGTAAGTCAAAACGAAAGAAATATGGCTCCAAACAATTTTGAATCAAAAGCTTCAGTTTTTTGGATGAATATGGAGAGAAAGTGAAAGAAATGTTGTTTTTAGTTCATAACAATTGAAACAGAGAGAGTGTAAAGAGATTTACGTGCATTAAAGGGCATTAAAAGCTCCAAACAGTTCGTACAAGGTTGTTCCCACTATTCATGGCAGTGGCAATATTGTAAATACTTGAAGAAAATGAGGTTGAGACAGTAAAGAAGCCATTTTCGAAAAAAAAAAAAAAAAAGGGTTAATGGCATTTTCGTAGATAAAATGCAGATGTGGGGTTAAAAACTCAAAAAAAAAATGAGTCAAAAGAAAAGGTTAGTTTTCTGTTTGAATTCAAGTTTTGAGTCACTTTTGCAATAAGCCCTAATTATTTTGCTCCTCCATTGCAAGTCTCTTATTCTTGGTTGCTTAAATTTTTTTGATCAAATGTGTTGTTCTTCTTGTATTATAAGAAAGAGTGAACGAGAAGAAGTATTGATCATATGTGTTTTGTATTTCTTTTTGGATGGTGAGAAGGAGAAAACGAGTTTTGATAACAAGTTTGTCCGATGCGCCTTCGTCATGTCTCTTTTGCTTTCATTATCTGGCGACACAACCTGAAAAACAAAAGAGAATCAACATCCAGAAACCAAGCCAACAAGAATAGCTACACAAACTTGCAACAAACGATTCACAGTTGATCCATCTAAGACACAAGATACATAATCTATAGACAGAATCAAACACACGAAACAGATCATAATTGAAACAAACTTGAAAAAAAAATTGAACAATGTCATGAAACAGAAGAACAAATCCCAATTGTTCAAAAGAAATTCAAAACAAATATCAAAGAAGAAACAAATACAAAAATTCAAAACAAGTATCAAAGAGGAAAAACAAATAAAATATGAAACTTTACATGATCGATACGAGGAGACCCACCAACAAAGAGCTCCTCCGTCGCCATTGTGAGACGGAATCGAACCGACAAACACACAAAACTTTAATCAGAACGAGAATAACCCTAATCTAAGACATGCATGATATTTGTTACACAATGTCAACTTTACCTTTAGATTTGCGGAGAACCACAGAGAGATAGCGGTCGTCGCCGTCGACGAGACCCACAGAGAGGGAAATCAGCGTTCATGCCGTCGACGAGTCAAGGAGAGCCGTCCATCGCCGCCGTCGTCGAAGAGCCACAGAGAGACAGAGAATCGCCTTCGGTCACCGAGAGTTTCGGGAGAGACAGAGAGAGAGAGAAAGAACCGAGAGATGAGACGAAATCGACGACCCCTCTCTCCTCTCTCTTTTCTCGTCTCAACACGTGTCCAAAACAGTTGCTTGAGTGGGCTTAATTAAGCAACGAAGCTTAAGTTAATTTGGGTTTTTTATTTTCTTTTAATCCAATATTAGTCTAAGAAACCCACTAACAACCAGGGATAAAGATGCTCTTACTTGCTCATCTCCACTTCTTCACCTCATTCCAACTAAAAGTTAAGATCCATTCACTTCTAACCTCTTTATATTTTGAAAACAAAATTCTCATACGCATGTATTTCTTAGTCGGAGATGCCGACACAAAAGGACCGAAACTCATCATCATTATCATTCTTTCTAGTGATCAAGCTTCTCAATCCACTGCTCCATCATTTCCTCAATCTACTTTTCTATTTTTTCCTCCTCTGCTTGGGTGTGGTAGTTGGAATCATTGTACATTCTTCTCTAGAAGCATCATTTTTACCTTATTATCCAACCGTTCAAAGTGTCTCCCAACTCGTCCTCGTTACATCTCATCCTCCACCTACTTCTCCTTTGTCTCAGAACAACGAGCTCGAAATGTTTCTTAGGCCACCGAAGAACATCATGCACGATATGGAAGACAACGAGCTTTTTTGGAGAGCTTCAATGGATCCCAAGATCAGGAGTTACCCTTTCTCTCGAACCCCGAAGGTTGCTTTCATGTTCTTGACAAAGGGACCTTTACCTCTGGCTCCTTTATGGGAAAGGTTCTTTCGAGGGTACGAAGGTCTTTTTACTATTTACATTCACACCAATCCGTCTTACAACGAGTCCATGCCCCAAGGTTCTGTGTTTCACGGCCGCCGCATTCCAAGCAAGGTCGTCAACTTCTAATCCGGTCTTTTATTATTTTCCTTTCTGTATTTTTTTTCTCTTTTTCAACTGGTTTTGTTGCACTAACAGACTAACATCTAGGTTTAGGTTTAACCTCTTCACAAAAAGACCACAAATTCCGAATAAATCTTTCTGTATATGGCTCATCTGGCATACAATGGAATACATTTTGATTTTATATTCGAAATAGCTACATTTTTTGCCTAAAAATCCTTAATTGTGTCCTTAACCAATAACCTAACTAATTAGGTACGATCAGTATTAATTAATTTGCTTTGTAATATAGCTATAATATACGGGGAAATTTCAATTATACCATTTTGGTGATTCCACTTTTCAATTTTACCACAAGCAGATGCACATTTTTATAAATACCTAAAGAAGCTAAATGACAATGACTAAAATAACCTTACTACTCTGACTCTCACCTTTCGAAGAAGAGACGAAGAAGCTTGGCCGTCTAAATCAAGTTCCGTCATCGTCTTCATCGAGCATCTCCGTCATCGTCCTCATCAAACCTTTCCATCGTCATCTTCATCAAGGTACCGCCGTCGTCTTCATCGAGCTTGGCCGCCATTGTTGAAGACGATTCCTGCCGTCGTTGTCGTGGTGCAGCTTCGATCGATAGGGTTGTAAATTGGGAAGAGTGCAATGGGAAGCTCCGATCGATATAGATACTTGTTAAGGCTCGTAACTTCTTAGTGTTTCAGTTGCTTGATTCTTCCTGATTTGAAGAGAATTTGGTTTTTGTTTTGATAATTGGGAATGATTCAAGTGGTTTTGATTCGATTTCGTGTAGCGTGATGTTGAATCCGTTGCTTCCAGGAATTTGACAGAATCTCGAGTAGATTTCTGGCTCCGATGAGCTTAAGAAAGAGTAGGAGGAGTTAGAAGAGAAAAAGGCCAGGGCTGACGAGAAAGCAGCTCTTATATATCAGAAGAAGATAACGATTGGTGCTGAGAAGAAGCTGAAGAAAGCACAAAAGGAAGAAGAAGCTAAGAAGCATCTGAAAGTACAAGACGAATTGGTAACTAAGTCAATATTTGCTCTTGTTTATAAAATCCTAATTCAGTTTATAAAATAATAAATCAGCATTATTGATGTCGAACTCTGTTTGATTTTTTCAAATACCAAATTAAACCTTAATCTTGTTTGTATATGCTGTCTTTCTGTATGTAGATTGGTGTCAAGGAGCTCACTTAAAGAGATCATGACACTGACAATGCAAGTGTTACGTGATCCATGTGCTGTATGGTTGAAGTTGGAAAGAGTGAGCAGGTTTATCTCCATTCTCCTTAAAAACCCCCAATCTAGCGCTTTACGTCATCGATTTTTCTTCACAGATTCACTTCGATGCTTACAGGATGCTTTAGTGGAGTTATCCGAGCAAGGAATCGTCTTGATCGTGGAGGAATCAGGCTGTCTTCAAGCCAAGGTCTATCTCCAACGCGAGGTATCGATTTCTCCCCCCAAATCTTCAAATTCGATTCACCAAACTGTAGAATCCGTAACGTTGTATGTATGTGAGAAGCTATTCACAAAGTACGAGTACGGAGCTGAAGGGAGACCTAGATTTGGAATCAGCTTAGGGCTTCTTGTGGACTGCTTGAACACATTCTCATCACCTGGACATTCAAATACTATAGAGATCAAGTATCCAGGCCCTGACATGGAGCTTCTTCTCAAGTATGATGAAACAAATCATTCATCCTCTTAGTTCGTGTAGTTTTAGCAGATGATGTTGTGGTTTATTAGGTCTGTTGATACTCTGAACTCGTGCATCTACTCTGAGATAAGAACGAGAATCCCAGAGACTAGTGAATGGGACTATAACTTTGAGCAGGCAGGAACCACACCGATTACTTTTACTGTAAAGGTAACGTATGATCTAGTGAAGTGTATCAATTGCTAGCTAGTCAGAGAGATTTCTTCAGATGATTGTTAAAATGTATCAGTCAGCGGCGTTGAAAGAAGCAATAGATGATCTTGAGTGGCCTGGATCAAGGCGTGCAGATTAGCCTTCAAAAGTCTCCTCCTTGTGTACCTTTAGAAGAGAAGGACATGGAGACTTACAGGTCTTGTTTTGTTCTCACTTGTTAGTTTCTTGGATATGTATCGGGAGAATCATGTTGGGTGTACTCTTCTTTTCCAGATAGACTTCATGTATTACGCCAACACTGATCTTCTCCTTACCTTTCATTGCGATACTGAAGTCTCTATAGGTAACAAATTAAAGTAATCCTTCTCTAGCGTTAGTTGATTGAATCCTACAAC
>NW_026618217.1:0-13203 GCF_000801105.2 Raphanus sativus
ATGCTAAGAGAAATCTCAATCATCACATGGGACCAACAACACACAAGCATTCATTATACGATAGCCACATCAACACAAGGCAGTCCATTAATGTCCCTTTTAATCAGTACGATAGTTCTTATGCATCATGGTTCATGCATCTAGCAACCTAGATCCTCATGAACTAACACCCCTAACTCCACGCAAGAGCTAAACAAACCTAGATCCAACAAGAATAATATAAAGGACTTGAGAGGAAACTGGGTTCGGATCACCTCACCTTTGCCACGGGTTCTGAAGAAATCTAAGAAAACACAGAATGGATCTTGACGGCTCTAAAACAGCAACTCGTTAACTTTCAATCCGCCGGTCAGAATGTAGTACTAGATGTCCTCTGTCCATAGACACCGATTTTACTCCGATCGGTACCATTTGATTAACCAAAATGGCTTCACACCTAGACAGGTCACAAACGCAGTCTGCAACCACACCTCACGAAACATGCATAATCTCAGATATAACTCTAAATGACGATCCGCTTGTTGGAGATGATAGATAAAAGAATCAACTAGTTACTTACAAATTTCCAGATTGTAAGCTTTCGTTTAGGTCGGCCGTTTGGTCTTTACGCTGAAACTGATCGGAACTGTATCTGCATCGCTACAGCTTAAGCTTATTCTTGGCCAAGAAGCAATGTCTACAACTTTTGCTGTACAACTCCGATCTCGTTTCCGTTTTGCTGCTACAGAATCCTTGAAACGAGATCTATCCAGCCATGACTCGCAGCCTAGAAATCCTGAATCGTACTATAAGTGTCTCACAAAACCACACCTAGGCCATGGATCTGGATCTGGAATAAGAGACAAGGGAAACGAGATCAGATCCGGTCACCACCACCGATCAGCTTACACCACCACCACACCACCACGACTGTTCGCCGAGGAGAAGAAGGCGGACAGCGAGAGAGAGACGTGTGGAGAGGGAGAGAGAAGAGACGGCGGCGCAGGAGAAGAAGGCTTGACGGCTAGGGCTTTCCAGTCTCCGGGATCTCTGCAGAGCTTCGCTGTAAGAGGGTGACAAAAGAAGGAGCCATCTCTTTTTATAAGGAAGGGAGGAGAAACCCTAGGTTTTGTCAAAACGGGCCGTAGAGAAGCCGTTCCCATTAAGAAAAATATTGGGTCCGGGATAGGGATGTTACAAGTAAAGGACACTGGTCTGATGATAATCCCTTGTTGGGAAAAATTGCTTGAAAGCTCCACTGTGTACTCTCCACCATTATCTGACCTGAGAATCTTCACCTTAGCACTGAAGTGGTTGGGACATGAGAATGATAATTCTTGAAAGCTTCCAAGACTCTGTCCTTAGACTGGATCAGTGTGACCCAAGTGTACTTGGACTTCTCATCAATGAAGGTGACAAAGTACTTGTGATTCTCTCTGGACATACAAGGTGCAGTCCACACTCAGGAGAGAACAGGTCAAAACACTTCTCATAAATCGTGTTGGACCTTGGGAATACTGTCTTGCAATGCTTCCCCAAGATGCATGCTTCACACTCATCATTTTTAAACACCACTCCAGGAAGCATCAGATTGAGTGCTCTAGTGTGCGGATGTCCCAACCTAGCATGCCATATAGTGCTCTCAACCCCAGCAGATGTACTGACCAAGCAACATGAGGAAGATTCAGCTAGTTGTGTCTTTTGGAGATGATACAGCTCCTGATGGACCTCCCAATAACCTGCCCTGTCTTTAAATCTTGAAACTCAACCTCAATCTGGTCTGAAGACAACCTGACAACTCAGATCAACAGTAGCTCTCCTCACAGATAACAGGTTAGAAGTAAACTTAGGCATATATAAGGCATTTCCCTATCAAACAACCTAGGCCCTATCCCTTCTATCTTCACCTTATCACCATTAGCTATCAGAACATTTCCAGTAGCAGGCTGGATATCACTAATCAAGTTCCTATCACTAATCATGTGATGACTAGCTCCTGAATCTATAATGATGGGTTTAGAGTCAGGAGATGATATACCAGCCTTCTTGGATGAGATGAGGGATTGAGCAGCAGCTTGATAACTAACTGGTTGCTGGGGCATCAGGGTTTGTTGCGCCAGTCTCACTTCTCCACCATTCTCCTCTAGTGGTGTCACACTACTGAGCGCTGAGTACAGGGTTCTTCCCTGAATCACTGGATGCTCAAACTCCTTGAGATCATATCCAGCTGATTGACTTCTAAGAACACCAGCTTCTCCTAAGTCTGGTACCTTTCCTTCTCTAAGGAAATAATTTATCAGGTTCTTGTAGGTTGAATCCAGGTGCAGCAGTAAGCTCAGAAACTTGTCCTGCTCATAAACAACTTGAAGACACTCCCATAAACTTCCATAGCCAGTCTGAAGAGTCTCCCACAGGTTCCTGGCGGTTTGAATGTGAGAGTGTGCCTTCAAGATTGGTGTAGACAGAGAGTTGTGTATGATTCCAAGTGTTTGCTGGTCTTCTTGAACCCACTTGTGGTCACGCCTCATGCGTGTGAGCTTGATATCCTCTTGAGTCATCTTCTTTGAAGTTCCAGTCTCCATGATGTGGCTGTCCCAAAGTCCATGACTCCCCAAGGTGAATCTGGCACTCTTGACCATATCAAATAATTAGACCCCTCTAGGGTTACTGAAATAGAAATCTCTGATTTTCCATCATGAGTAGCTGGATAACATCAAGAACAGCTAGTATCCAGTAGAAAAGACTTCAAAGGAATTATCAGAGTGAGAAAAAGAAATCTAAAGAAGAATTGGATGAACTTTGCTATTGGCAAAATCTGGATATGAGAATGAAGAACACACCAAAGAACAGTATGAACTTTGCCAAAAATAGAAATAAAAACACAGAGATTTGCGGAAGAAAGAAAGGTTTCAAGAGCTTGAAGCTCTGATACCATGTGAAAATTGATAGATTATGAGAAAAAGAGAGATAAGTGTCTTAAGAACACTGATGAACAAGAGAGAGAGAGAGAGAGAGAGAGAGTGAACGAGATTTAAGAGAGAGACAAAGAGAAAATAATTTCTTAGATTGATAGTTGTCACACATGGTTACATATAAAGGCTGATAAAATATCTCAGGAAACTATTAAACTAGTGAGACAGAGAAACAACAATAAACAAAGAGGAAGAATCCAACTGGTGTGGAGCAGGAGTGGCAGTGTGATAGTGACAGCACCTAACGGCTGGAACCACTTGAATCCTTAGCTCTTCACGTGATCAGCTTCTTCCAATGCCTTAGCGAGTTTCCTTAGTCTCTTGTGATCCCATCAACTCGCCACCAAGCTTACTTTGCTTACAAGATAATCTAGGTTGTACGGAACTCCTTGTTATCCAAGTTATCCCAATCTGTTGCTTGACCACTGCTTCTCAGTTTCCTTTGTTGCCTCTCACTATGTAACCTTCACATCCTTATTCTTACTGCTTCTTATTGCTTCATCTCAACATCAACCATGCCCCAATGATGAACTTTTGGTGCTTGCATCTGCTGGCTCACTTGGTTCACGGCAAAGCATATATCTGGCCTTGTGATAGTTAGATAGATGAGTTTTCCCACCATTCTTCTGTACCTCTTGACATCTTCAAATGGTTTATCCTCAAACTCCCCCTTGCGCAATACTTTGTACCCATCTTCCAATGGAGTCTTTGCTTTCTTTGCACCTAGATCACCTGCCTCACTCAACATATCAAGTGTGTACTTTCTCTGGTTTAAGAATAGCCCCTCTTCAGATCGGCATATCTCAATCCCTAGAAAGTACTTTAGTTCTCCCAAGTCTTTGATATCAAATGGGATTTAAGAAAATCCTTAGTTAAGATGATACCTTCTTTATCACTGCCTGTAATGATAATGTCATCCACATATATCAGGATGACTATGATACCTTGTTCCGTGGTCAGCGTAAACAGAGTGTGATCAGCTTCAGACTTGTTGAACCCTCTTCCATTTAGTGTTGTGCTGAGCTTGTGGTACCAGGCTCTTGGAGATTGTTTTAACCCATAGATTGCTTTCCTTAGCCTGAGAACATTTCCTGGTTGTACAAGATCTTCCATACCAGGAGGTGGCCTCATGTAGACTTCATCTTCTAGTTCACCTTGTAGGAAAGCATTCTTGACATCCATCTGCCATAGATCCCACTCTAGGTTTACTGCCAGTGAGAGAACCACTCTGATCGTGTGAAGCTTTGCCACTGGTGCAAAGGTATCCAAGTAATCCTCTCCATAGACCTGAGTGTAGCCTCTTGCTACAAGTCTTGTCTTCCTCCTTTCTGGCTTTCCATTGGCTCCATACTTGATTGTGAAGAGAAGCCGGCTTGTCACTGCCTTCTTTCCTTTGGGGAGCTTACTTTCAAAGTATGTTCCATTCTTTTCCATAGCTCCCATCTCATCTCCAACTGACTCTCCACTCCTCATCCTGCATAGCTTCCTCATATGTCTTTGGAATCCATTCTTGATCCAATTCAGTGATGAAGGCTTGATGCTCCACTGGATACTGAGCAAGAGAACACACTGCTTGTATAGGATGTGCTACAGCTTGAGAGTTGAAGTAGACCCGGTTGTTCTTCCAGTTTGATGCTGGTTGTTTAATCCTAGAGCTTCTTCTTAGCTCTGGTTGGGTTGTGCCTTCTTCAGGTATCACTGATCCACTATTCTGCTGGCTTGAGCTCACCACTGTCTCCTCTTGAGTACTGTGATCTTGCTCCTCTTGCACATGGTGCTCAGCTTGATCATGACTTGCTGAAACATCCTCTTGATGTTGTTCGGCTTGATTGTCCCTCAGGATCAAGGTGAGTGATTTCTGTGTCCCCATTACCCCTTACTAATCCTGGTTGCACTGGTACTGTCTCTGGTACTTCAGGTATCCCTCTTAATAGGTACACTGATGCCAAGACTCTCCATTACTCTTCTGAGGGCTATCAGCTCTATCTGAAGTGGGTTGGGATAGATTCTCCAAATCTTCCCAATTCTTCCCATCATAATAACTCCTAGATTCCATGAACTTGACATCTCGTGAGATTAAGACCCTCCTGGTCTCTGGTACATAACACTTGTAGCCTTTCTGGTGGGGAGAATACCCAATGAACACTGCCTTTGTGCTTCTTGCATCAAGCTTGTTCCTCTGCCCTCCTGGTACCAATAACAAAACATATACATCCAAACACCCGCATGTGATCCAAAGATGGCTTGCTCTTGTTGAGAACTTCATAAGGAGATATGTCATTGAGAACTCTAGTTGGGGTTCTGTTGATCAGATGACAAGCAGACACCACAGCATCACTCCAGAACCTCTTGGAACACTCATGTGGAACATCATTGATCTAGCCACCTCCATAAGATGCCTGTTCTTCCTTTCAGCAACGCCAATTTGCTGAGGAGTATAAGGACAACTGGTCTGAGAAAATCCCTTGTTGAGATAAAAATTGCTTGAAAGCTCCACTTGTGTACTCTCCACCATTATCTGACCTGAGAATCTTCACCTTAGCACTGAAGTGGTTGGTGACATGAGAATGATAATTCTTGAAAGCTTCCAAGACTCTGTCCTTAGACTGGATCAGTGTGACCCAAGTGTACTTGGACTTCTCATCAATGAAGGTAACAAGTACTTGTGATTCTCTCTGGACATACAAGGTGCAGTCTACACATCAGAGTGAACCAGGTCAAAACACTTCTCATAAATCGTGTTGGACCTTGGGAATACTGTCTTGCAATGCTTCCCCAAGATGCATGCTTCACACTCATCATTTTTAAACACACCACTCCAGGAAGCATCAGATTGAGTGCTCTAGTGTGCGGATGTCCCAACCTAGCATGCCATATAGTGCTCTCAACCCCAGCAGATGTACTGACCAAGCAACATGAGGAAGATTCAGCTAGTTGTGTCTTTTGGAGATGAGATACAGCTCCTGATGACTGTGACCTCTTCCAATAACCTGCCCTGTCTTTAAATCTTGAAACTCAACCTCATCTGGTCTGAAGACAACCTGACAACTCAGATCAACAGTAGCTCTCCTCACAGATAACAGGTTAGAAGTAAACTTAGGCATATATAAGGCAGTTGATTCCCTATCAAACAACCTAAGGTTCCCTATCCCTTCTATCTTCACCTTATCACCATTAGCTATCAGAACATTTCCAGTAGCAGGCTGGATATCACTAATCAAGTTCCTATCACTAATCATGTGATGACTAGCTCCTGAATCTATAATAATGGGTTTAGAGTCAGGAGATGATATACCAGCCTTCTTGGATGAGATGAGGGATTGAGCAGCTTTGATGAATAGATCAAGGTCTCTTCTGGTTGCTGGGGCATCAGGGTTTGTTGCGCAGTCTCACTTCTCCACCATTCTCCTCTAGGGTGTCACTACTGAGCGCTGAGTACAGGGTTCTTCCCTGAATCACTGGATGCTCAAACTCCTTGAGGTCATATCCAGCTGATTGACTTCTAAGAACACCAGCTTCTCCTAAGTCTGGTACCTTTCCTTCTCTAAGGAAATAATTTATCAGGTTCTTGTAGGTTGAATCCAGGTGCAGCAGTAAGCTCAGAAACTTGTCCTGCTCATAAACACACTTGAAGACACTCCATAACTTCCATAGCCAGTCTGAAGAGTCTCCCACAGGTCCTGGCGGTTGAATGTGAGAGGTGTGCCTTCAAGATTGGTGTAGACAGGGAGTTGTGTATGATTCCAAGTGTTTGCTGGTCTTCTTGAACCCACTTGTGGTCACGCCTCATGCGTGTGAGCTTGATATCCTCTTGAGTCATCTTCTTTGAAGTTCCAGTCTCCATGATGTGGCTGTCCCAAAGTCCATGACTCCCCAAGGTGAATCTGGCCACTCTTGACCATATCAAATAATTAGACCCCTCTAGGGTTACTGAAATAGAAATCTCTGATTTTTTCCATCATGAGTAGCTGGATAACATCAAGAACAGCTAGTATCCAGTAGAAAAGACTTCAAAGGAATTATCAGAGTGAGAAAAAGAACTCTAAAGAAGAATTGGATGAACTTTGCTATTTTTTGGCAAAATCTGGATATGAGAATGAAGAACACACCAAGAACAGTATGAACTTTGCCAAAAATAGAAATAAAAACACAGAGATTTGCGGAAGAAAGAAAGGTTTCAAGAGCTTGAAGCTCTGATACCATGTGATAATTGATAGATTATGAGAATCAAAGAGAGATAAGTGTCTTAAGAACACTGATGAACAAGAGAGAGAGAGAGAGAGAGAGAGTGAACGAGATTTAAGAGAGAGACAAAGAGAAAATGATTTCTTTATCCATCTGTTTATGGGAACAATCCCATATATAGGCACATTACAAGCTTATGTCGACATGAAGGAAAATAATAAACAAGGGGAGGCTAAACAAATGAATAAACTAAGTAAGAACAAGACAAGGTTGGATCAGAGCAGACTGTGCAGATCAGTGGTCCCGGATAGTGACCTATCCTCAACGTCTCTCTTTGACTTGAACCCTTAACCATCATGTGACTGATCCTCCAACGTCTCTCTTGATCCAACATTGCAAATATCTTCTCTTGATCACAACATGGCGAGTTTACTCTTCCAAGTCTTGCCTTGCACTTCACTTATCTTCATGTGTACGGATAGACTTGTGTTTCAAGGTATCTCAGCCTTGCTTATTTCAAACTCGTCTGGTTCCCTCTTGCCTCTTATCACTTCTACTCACACCTTTATTGCTTCATCTCAACAAGAAAGTGGGATATCTTCTTACTCACAACTCCTATGAGATTTATTCAACTTCCTGGTTATTCTCCACTGATAGTGGTTCCCAATCAAGCTTCTTATATATTGGTTCATCCTGGTTTGATAAGAATCATGAAGATATTGCCATATGTCCGGGACAGGTTAATCTGGAATCATCTGGATAGAAAGTGGGATATCTTCTTAATCACAACTCCTATGAGATTTATTCAACTTCCTGGTTATTCTCCACTGATTAATGGTTCCAAATAAAGCTTCTTAGATCGTGGTTCATCCTGGTTGATAAGAATCATGAAGATAATGCCATATGTTCGAACAGGCTAATCTGGAATCATCTGGATAGAAAGTGGGATATCTTCTTACTCACAACTCCTATGAGATTTATTCAACTTCCTGGTTATTCTCCACTGATTAGTGGTTCCAAATAAAGCTTCTTAGATCGTGGTTCATCCTGGTTTGATAAGAATCATGAAGATAATGGCATATGTCCGAACAGGCTAATCTGGAATCATCTGGATAGAAGGTGGGATATCTTCTTGCTCACAACACTTATGAGATTTATTCAACTTCCTGGTTATTCTCCACTGATTAGTGGTTCCAAATAAAGCTTCTTAGATCGTGGTTATCCTGGTTTGATAAGAATCATGAAGATATTGCCATATGTCCGAACAGGCTAATCTGGAATCATCTGGATAGAAAGTGGGATATCTTCTTACTCACAACTCCATGAGATTTATTCAACTTCCTGGTTATTCTCCACTGATTAGTGGTTCCAATCAAGCTTCTATATATTGGTTCATCCTGGTTTGATAAGAATCGAAAGATATTGCCATATGTCCGAACAGGCTAATCTGGAATCATCTGGATAGAAAGTGGGATATCTTCTTAATCACAACTCCTATGAGATTTATTCAACTTCCTGGTTATTCTCCACTGATTAGTGGTTCCAAATAAAGCTTCTTAGATCGGTTTCATCCTGGTTTGATAAGAATCATGAAGATATTGCATATGTCCGAACAGGCTAATCTGGAATCATCTGGATAGAAGGTGGGATATCTTCTTGCTCACAACACTTATGAGATTTATTCAACTTCCTGGTTATTCTCCACTGATTAGTGGTTCCAAATAAAGCTTCTTAGATCGTGGTTCATCCTGGTTTGATAAGAATCATGAAGATAATGGCATATGTCCGAACAGGCTAATCTGGAATCATCTGGATAGAAGGTGGGATATCTTCTTACTCACAACACTTATGAGATTTATTCAACTTCCTGGTTATTCTCCACTGATTAGTGGTTCCAAATAAAGCTTCTTAGATCGTGGTTCATCCTGGTTTGATAAGAATCATGAAGATAATGGCATATGTCCGAAACAGGCTAATCTGGAATCATCTGGATAGAAAGTGGGATATCTTCTTACTCACAACTCCTATGAGATTTATTCAACTTCCTGGTTATTCTCCACTGATTAGTGGTTCCAAATAAAGCTTCTTAGATCGTGGTTCATCCTGGTTTGATAAGAATCATGAAGATAATGCATATGTCCGAACAGGCTAATCTGGAATCATCTGGATAGAAGGTGGGATATCTTCTTACTCACAACTCTTATGAGATTTATTCAACTTCCTGGTTATTCTCCACACTGATTAGTGGTTCCAAATAAAGCTTCTTAGATCGTGGTTCATCCTGGTTTGATAAGAATCATGAAGATATGGCATATGTCCGAACAGGCTAATCTGGAATCATCTGGATAGAAGGTGGGATATCTTCTTCTCACAACTCCAACTTATGAGATTTATTCAACTTCCTGGTTATTCTCCACTGATTAGTGGTTCCAAATAAAGCTTCTTAGATCGTGGTTCATCCTGGTTTGATAAGAATCATGAAGATATTGGCAATTGTCCGAACAGGCTAATCTGGAATCATCTGGATAGAAAGTGGGATATCTTCTTACTCACAACTCCTATGAGATTTATTCAACTTCCTGGTTATTTCCACTGATTAGTGGTTCCAAATAAAGCTTCTTAGATCGTGTTCATCCTGGTTTGATAAGAATCATGAAGATATGGCATATGTCCGAACAGGCTAATCTGGAATCATCTGGATAGAAAGTGGGATATCTTCTTGCTCACAACACTATGAGATTTATTCAACTTCCTGGTTATTCTCCACTGATTAGTGGTTCCAAATAAAGCTTCTTAGATCGTGGTTCATCCTGGTTTGATAAGAATCATGAAGATATTGCCATATGTCCGAACAGGCTAATCTGGAATCATCTGGATAGAAAGTGGGATATCTTCTTACTCACAACTCCTATGAGATTTATTCAACTTCCTGGTTATTCTCCACTGATTAGTGGTCCCAATAAAGCTTCTTAGATCGTGGTTCATCCTGGTTTGATAAGAATCATGAATATTGCCATATGTCCGAACAGGCTAATCTGGAATCATCTGGATAGAAAGTGGGATATCTTCTTACTCACAACTCCTATGAGATTTATTCAACTTCCTGGTTATTCTCCACTGATTAGTGGTTCCAAATAAAGCTTCTTAGATCGTGGTTCATCCTGGTTTGATAAGAATCATGAAGATAATGGCATATGTCCGAACAGGCTAATCTGGAATCATCTGGATAGAAAGGTGGGATATCTCTTCTCTACAACTCCTATGAGATTTATTCAACTTCCTGGTTATTCTCCACTGATTAGTGGTTCCAAATAAAGCTTCTTAGATCGTGGTTCATCCTGGTTTGATAAGAATCATGAAGATAATGCATATATGTCCGAACAGGCTAATCTGGAATCATCTGGATAGAAGGTGGGATATCTTCTTGCTCACAACACTTATGAGATTTATTCAACTTCCTGGTATTCTCCACTGATTAGTGGTTCCAAATAAAGCTTCTTAGATCGTGTTCATCCTGGTTTGATAAGAATCATGAAGATATGGCATATGTCCGAACAGGCTAATCTGGAATCATCTGGATAGAAAGTGGGATATCTTCTTACTCACAACTCCTATGAGATTTATTCAACTTCCTGGTTATTCTCCACTGATTAGTGGTTCCCAAATAAAGCTTCTTAGATCGTGGTTCATCCTGGTTTGATAAGAATCATGAAGATAATGGCATATGTCCGAACAGGCTAATCTGGAATCATCTGGATAGAAGGTGGGATATCTCTTGCTCACAAAACTCCTATGAGATTTATTCAACTTCCTGGTTATTCTCCACTGATTAGTGGTTCCAAATAAAGCTTCTTAGATCGTGGTTCATCCCTGGTTTGATAAGAATCATGAAGATATTGCCATATGTCCGAACAGGCTAATCTGGAATCATCTGGATAGAAAGTGGGTATCTTCTTACTCACAACTCCTATGAGATTTATTCAACTTCCTGGTTATTCTCCACTGATTAGTGGTTCCAAAAAAGCTTCTTAGATCGTGGTTCATCCTGGTTTGATAAGAATCATGAAGATAATTGCCATATGTCCGAACAGGCTAATCTGGAATCATCTGGATAGAAAGTGGGATATCTTCTTGCTCACAACACTTATGAGATTTATTCAACTTCCTGGTATATCTCCACACTGATTAGGGTTCCAAATAAAGCTTCTTAGATCGTGGTTCATCCTGGTTTGATAAGAATCATGAAGATATTGCCATATGTCCGAACAGGCTAATCTGGAATCATCTGGATAGAAAGTGGGATATCTTCTTACTCACAACTCCTATGAGATTTATTCAACTTCCTGGTTATTCTCCACTGATTAGTGGTTCCAAATAAAGCTTCTTAGATATTGGTTCATCCTGGTTGATAAGAATCATGAAGATATTGGCATATGTCCGAACAGGCTAATCTGGAATCATCTGGATAGAAAGTGGGATATCTTTACTCACAACTCTATGAGATTTATTCAACTTCCTGGTTATTCTCCACTGATTAGTGGTTCCAAATAAAGCTTCTTAGATCGTGGTTCATCCTGGTTTGATAAGAATCATGAAGATATGGCATATGTCCGAACAGGCTAATCTGGAATCATCTGGATAGAAAGTGGGATATCTTCTAACTCACAACTCCTATGAGATTTATTCAACTCCTGGTTATTCTCCACTGATTAGTGGTTCCAAATAAAGCTTCTTAGATCGTGGTTCATCCTGGTTTGATAAGAATCATTGAAGATATTGCCATATGTCCGAACAGGCTAATCTGGAATCATCTGGATAGAAAGTGGATATCTTCTTACTCACAACTCCTATATGAGATTTATTCAACTTCCTGGTTATTCTCCACTGATTAGTGGTTCCCAATAAAGCTTCTTATATATGGTTCATCCTGGTTTGATAAGAATCATGAAGATATTGCCATATGTCCGAACAGGCTAATCTGGAATCATCTGGATAGAAAGTGGGATATCTTCTTACTCACAAACTCCTATGAGATTTATTCAACTTCCTGGTTATTCTCCACTGATTAGTGGTTCCAAATAAAGCTTCTTAGATCGTGGTTCATCCTGGTTTGATAAGAATCATGAAGATAATGGCATATGTCCGAACAGGCTAATCTGGAATCATCTGGATAAAAGGTGGGATATCTTCTTTGCTCACAACACTTATGAGATTTATTTCAAACTTCCTGGTTATTCTCCACTGATTAGTGGTTCCAAATAAAGCTTCTTAGATCGTGGTTCATCCTGGTTTGATAAGAATCATGAAGATAATGGCATATGTGTCCGAACAGGCTAATCTGGAATCATCTGGATAGAAGGTGGGATATCTTCTTGCTCACAACACTTATGAGATTTATTCAACTTCCTGGTTATTCTCCACTGATTAGTGGTTCCAATAAAGCTTCTTAGATCGTGGTTCATCCTGGTTTGATAAAGAATCATGAAGATAATGGCATATTGTCCGAACAGGCTAATCTGGAATCATCTGGATAGAAAGGTGAGATATTCTTCTTACTCACAACTCCTATGAGATTTATTCAACTTCCTGGTTATTCTCCACACTGATTAGTGGTTCCAAATAAAGCTTCTTAGATCGTGGTTCATCCTGGTTTGATAAGAATCATGAAGATAATGGCATATGTCCCGAACAGGCTAAATCTGGAATCATCTGGATAGAAGGTGGGATATCTTCTTGCTCACAAACTTATGAGATTTATTCAACTTTCCTGGTTATTCTCCACTGATTAGTGGTTCCAAATAAAGCTTCTTAGATCGTGGTTCATCCGGTTTGATAAGAATCATGAAGATATGCCCATATGTTCGAACAGGCTAATCTGGAATCATCTGGATAGAAAGTGGGATATCTTCTTACTCACAACTCCTATGAGATTTATTCAACTTCCTGGTTATTCTCCACTGATTAGTGGTTCCAAAAATAAAGCTTCTTAGATCGTGGTTCATCTGGTTGATAAGAAATCATGAAGATATTCCATATGTTCGAATAGGCTAATCTGGAATCATCTGGA
>NW_026618218.1:0-13195 GCF_000801105.2 Raphanus sativus
ATGGTCAAACTATTTTAATACAATGATTAAAACCTCCTATTAATTATTTAAGAGAAATGTTATACAATGAAAAACACAAATATGACTAAAACATATAAATATAAAAATTAAAATTTTAAAAGAATATAAAACTAAAAATATAAAAGGGCGGGTCCAAATGTAGAAATCTATTTAAAACCCGTTAAACTAAAATCTGTAGAATATCGGATCATGATCATAATTTTTAATTTTAATTTTAGTTGTTTAGTTTTAGTTTTAATTTTATTTTTTAAAGAAACATAATTTTTATGTTTGTGTGTTAGTATAATCATATTCTGTATGATATGAATTTAATAGAATAGATAAGTTTTGTAAGTATGTACATGTATCATATGGTAAGGCTTGGTCCTTTTGTCAATATTCAGTCCAAATTATTTGTTATTTTTATTTGAACATAAAAACAGGAACATAGGGAAGTTACGAACGGTTAACAATATTCGAAGCCCAAATTATTGATATCACTCAAATTACCCTAAAAAGTGAATTACTCTCTCAAATAAGAGGTTCAGATGCAGTACTTAGGGATCGAATACACAAGGACTCTAGGATTACTTGAAGGCTTAATTAAATAGAAATAAAGATAGACTTAAGGTTTTATATGTTTTAAAGCAGTAAATATTAATGTGAACAAGGGAGTTGTTCAGTAACTGAAGTGAAGGTTGTTTCTAAATGAGGATAATAGCTAGATTCAGGTATTTCTCGGGCATGAATTTATGCAGTTTGAAAGTGACATTAGGGCTTTAGTACTTGAACTCAATCAATTGGTACGGCCAGTAGGGTCCCCTTTACTAGATCCCGGATCTCAACTGTCGTTTGTTGATCTCGGAAAAGAGTCGATCGATATGACTTTTGTCTAATCGATCGATACACCTTTCATACAATCGATCGCTACAACGATGGTTGTATCGATCGATGGTAATTCTAGCAAGCATTATCGATTTGGTTGAACACGTTCTCTAATGATCTAGAACACCTTTCGCATGAGTCTAGTCAGTTAGATCACTTTAGTTTGTTTCAGGGTAAGGAGAGTATACAATTGGTTATCTCTTCAAACCTAAGATCTAGATTTAAGGGTGATCAATCCTAAATCTAGTATTAAGAATAACTAAGTGAAAGAACTAGTTTAATCACCCTAACAATTATCACAATCCCATCACATGATTCACCCTTATGAGAAACCTAAATCTAACAATTAGGTTTACTCAGACATATTCATGAGAGACAAGATCATGATGGTTTGAATAAAACTTAATATGAAATAAGGAACACAAAGAGTAATGAGTAAGATAAAAAGGGAGTTCAAGATCTTCTCTGTTTTGCAGTCTCAGATCTATCTCTCTAACTCTAACTCTTCTCCTAAGGTAGCCAAAGTGCTTCTCTTCTCCAATAGGTCTCTAGGGAAGTCTGCCTCTAAAACGATACAAAACCCTAGTATATAAAGCCTAACAGGCGGCCAGGGACTAATTGTGTAAATAGCACACTTTGTGATACTTGAAAATCTTCTAAATCATAATCCATCGAATGGCTAAATATCGATCGACACTCTTCCATCTCTGTCGATCGATTGTAATTGACTCTAATCGTCCGATCTCGAATGATTCCTATCGGTCAATTCTTCATTCGTGAGAATACTCCAAAAATGCCTTAAAAGTATTGCTTTCTTCAATTAAGTACATGTGCCTGAAAATACTCTAAAACACTTTGAAAACGTAATAAATATGATTGAAAAATCTCATATACCATGGCTAAAAACGGGTGAAATTCATGGTATATCAACTCCCCCAGACTTACGCTTTTGTTTGTCCTCAAGCAAAACAATCAGTAATCTCTCCGAAGGAGGTTTGAAAACAACATGACTCTTGTCTTTGAGAACTTAAAAATCCTCACGTCTTCGTCATAAGAATCTAAACGGTCTCAACCACAAATGCACGTTTATACCTTATCCTAGTCTAGCAACCAGATTCATCTATCCAACAACTTAGCAGATCTTGTCTAAAATTCTCCTTTACTAACCTCATTTCTTAACATAAAATAAAAATGTGTGCTTTACCTTGGAAGTATCGATCAAAAGACACATGGATTCAACTCAAACAAGTTTCCTGAGCAGGTAGTCTTTTCTTATTCTTTTCTCTTTTCATCTCTCTTCTCTGAATCTCTTATTAGTTTCAATTTCAACAGGTTTCGATGCCACATAGGCATCTAGTCCATTTAATTGACATTTGCATTGTAACTCATACATTTTTGGCAAAGTGTAGCGAATAATGGGGTCGCAGGAATCACTCCTACCCCTCGTTTCCACAATGTGTGATCATTCTTGAGATTTAGAATACTGGGGTTGCAGGAATCACTCCTACACCTCTGCCTCTCAAGAAATCATTTCAATCTTTTCTTTATAAACTTAGATCTTGAGATGCCGAAGAGAGAAGGAAGGAGACTAGAATTGCACAGACTTGTACCTTTTCAGTCTTGTAGGAGGATTCCGATCCGATGTATACCAAGCCCCAAGACAAGCTAAACTAGTCAGTATTAGGTTGGAGGCTAGATTCGGTTCCTTTAGACAATCTGGGCAAGTGTGGCTAACTGACAGGTTGATCCACTTTGGTATCTCTAGTGCTATCAATGGTAAATAAGTCTAGAGTAACGCTAAAGAGTGGTTTAGAAAATCATTAATAAATATATATAATATATATATATATATATTTTCTTTTTGACTCGAAAAATGATTTTAATTTTTGGAAAATAGATGATAATTGATAAATGTTAGTAACACTCTCCCCCAGACTTAAATTACACCGTCTCGGTGTAATAATAAGAGGGAAATATATAAATATAAAAAGTTAGAAGTGGAGATAATGAAGCAAAGTGTCGTACCTTTCTGTCTTTCCTGTCGATCGATGTACCATAGACGGTATCGATCGACAGTATCAGACAGAATGTGTGATAATGTGTTAGCACGGGACTCACTCACTCGTCTAGCTTGACACTCAAGTTAGCTCTGTTGTCAGTCCAAACACAAAGAAAATTAAACATACGAAATAGTGCTAAAGCATAAAACATAGATAAGTTTAAGAACATAAATCCTACAAATACGAAACATAAGCATAAAAATAAAAAGTCTGAAAGAGAAAGAGAAAAAGTAAGAAGGATAGTCGGTGTCCTCCTCGTCCTCCTCCTGCTGGTACTGGTGAGATGGTCCTGGGTCTGTTGCTCTGACACTCCTCCTGCTCACACATGGTGGTCGCGTGACTCTAGCCCAGATGGCTCGCAGAGCACTCATGACCGTCCTCTGAAAGTCTGCCTCAGGCATCGGGACGTCTGGTATGTCCGGGAAGTCAGGAAGGGGAGCTGCGGGTGCTGCCTGCAATCTTCCAACACCACGCTCCATCGGTTCCTGGCGAGACTCGGTGGTGAAATCCAATAGGAACTCGTCGTCGGGCCTGAACCGGATCCTGTCGACCTGATGGTCGAAGTCAGTGAGTGATGCATGTGGGAGCTGAAACATACGGAAACGGCGGTCAATCCTGAAAAACCAGAGAAGGCGCTCCTTGAGCCAGCCGCAGTTCATCAGATGCTGCTCGTCCATGAAGAGATGGCGACGGTCCGCGGTACTCCTGTCCAAACGGACACCACAGAACTCAAAGATCGGTGTGAGAAGACTACCCACACTCTCCTTCTTCCTACCCGAACCCGAGAAGGGTTTCTTCTTCAGTGAGATCAGATGCTCGGCGAAGAGAGCTCCAAGGTTGGGGACTACCAGTCCCGCAGTGTCGAGGTGAGAGAGATCGACCAGGCCGTTCACTGCTGGAAAGAGCAGTGAGAGATCATGTAGGCGCACCTTGTTGGGCTCCATCTTGCACAACAGAGTGTTGGCAATAGCCCGTAGGAAGTAGCATAGAGTCGGGTGACGAACGTCAGACTGAGTCGCTGAGCCGCTCCAACTGCATGTGCCTATGATCTTCCAGAAGTCGCTTGCACCAGGGAGAGGCGAGAACCTGCAAGATGTCGCATCCTCCTCAAAACCGAAAATGCTGCAGAGCTGGGGGATGGTGATCGAGTATCTCTTCCCTCGAGCAAAGAAAGAGAGAACGCCGTCGCCCGCGACTTTAGGACCGTCATGGCGGTAGGTGAGACGGACAGAGGCCATGAACTGGCGCACCAACGGAACGTGGAGGTCGTAGGCGTGCGTGGCTATGGTGCCCAACCCGAGCTGAGAAATCATCGCGTATAGATCATCCTGGATCCGCATCTTCTGTGTGACCTCCGGGTCAATGAAGCGTGTAGGCTCGATGTCGACATCGATCCAGGCGTTGTAGTGCAGGCTGTCGTAGTCGTCCCACTGCTCTGTGAACTCTCTATCGAGACACTCTCTGCTGGAGATGACTGCCCTTGGATCCGAGAAGTCGTGACCCTCCCTGTAAGTGATGGGGGTCTTATCCACATGTGGCCATGGAGGCCTCTCGTCGTCCCTCGGGACTCGAGGTTGTCGGCGGTTTGATGGGCCAGCGGGATCACTCCTCCTCTTCGTCCTCCTCTCTCTCTCAGTGTCCGAATCTGTGCTCATCTGAAAAGAAAAGTAAAATGAGTAAGTTAGCATTGGTTCGCGAAAGAGAGTAATATCGACCGATGCACACTCGTGTGTGTCGATCGATTGATCAAATCAGTGTTCGTCAGAGAATCGGGAATCGACCGACAGGACAAAGTCTGTGTCGATCGATAGCGACTCGCAAAACCTGCAATTTCAACAGTTCATACGAAAACGAATCGAAAGAGAGGATTGGAGCATAACAAACTATCCTAGCACCTAGATAACCGGTTTAAACATCTAAAACGCCCTAGAATTGCACCAAATCGACCCGATTTTCTCAATTCAAAACCCAAACCTTAGGGTTTCAATCCAAAGAGAATTTCAGACCAATACCTTGGATAATGAGAGAAATGCGAATGAAAACAGATGGAGGGCTTGAAATCGAGTGGTTTTGGGCAAAGATTCAACGGAAATCGTCAAGAATCGAGAGAGAAAAGGGAGTTTTAGGATTCGGCTAGGGTTTGCGAAATAAGGAAAGAAGAGGCGGATGTCGAGTTAAATGAGAAGTTGCCTCGACATCCCCGTGTCGATCGATACAACCTTGTTGATATCGATCAATTTTTATGCATATGTGAAAGTGAATGCTTTGAAAATAATAAAAATGGTACTAACTAGGGATTAAAATTTTTAACTAAATGAATTAAGTAAAAATAAATATGAATATAAATAAAAATTAAAATGAGAAAAAAAAATTAAAAATAAGGATGAAAAATTAAATGAAAAATGAATTAAAAATAAAAAGAAAAATGGGTTGCCTCCCATTCAGCGCTTAGTTTAAAGTCTTTAGCTTGACTTAGGATAACTGTTTTTAGTTATCATCGGGTGGTAGCAGCGGAAGGGGCTTTATACCTGGTGGTTTGGCCCAATAATGTTTTACTCGCTGCCCGTTTACTGTGAACTCGTCGCCTTCTTCACTAACGATCGTTAGTGCTCCGGAAGGTTTTACTTCCTTGATTGTAAAAGGTCCTAACCAACGAGATTTTAGTTTTCCAGGGAAAAGGTTTAATCTGGAGTTATATAGGAGAACTTGATCATTCGGTTCAAAGTGTCTAGATATGATTTTCTTATCGTGATAAGCTTTTGTTCGTTCCTTATATAGCTTCGAATTTTCATATGCCAAATGTCGTATTTCATCGAGCTCGTTGAGCTGAATTAGTCGTCTCTCGACAGCTGGCTTAATATCAAAATTTAATAATTTGGTTGCCCAGGCTGCCTTGTGCTCCAGTTCAACTAGTAAATGGCATGATTTTCCGTACAGCAAGTGAAAGGGTGTCGTTCCCAGTGGTGTTTTATAGGCGGTCCGATATGCCCATAAGGCATTGTCTAGTTTGCGAGACCAATCTTTCCTGTCTATTCGGACAGTCTTCTCCAAGATTTCCTTTGATTTGTCGGTTCGAAACTTCCACTTGTCCACTGGTTTGTGGGTGATAGGGTGTAGCTACTCGATGGTGGACACCATTCTTCTCAAGCAATCGGTCGAAAACCTTGTTGATGAAGTGTGACCCACCGTCACTAATGACTATTCTGGGAACTCCAAATCTTGGGAAGATAATGCTCTTGAGAAGTTTGATAACTACAGATGCATCATTCGTTGGGGAAGCAACTGCCTCAACCCATTTTGAGACGTAGTCTACAGCGACCAGGATATATTTGTTGCCGTAAGAAGATGGGAAAGGACCCATAAAATCTATTCCCCCAACAGTCGAAAACTTCTACTTCCAAGATAAATTTTTGTTCCATCTCATGTCTCTTGCTTATTTTTCCTCTCCGCTGACATCTGTCGCATTGTGCTATATGAGCATGAACATCGCGAAATGTTGTTGGCCACCAAAATCCTGCTTGGAGAATTTTGGAAACTGTTTTAAAAGTGGCGAAATGTCTTGCGTAATCAGAGCTGTGACATTGGTAAATAATGTTCGGAATTTCAGCTTCAGAGACGCATCTTCTATATATGCCATCAGAACAATGCTTGTAGAGATAGGGCTCATCCCAATGGTATCTCTGAACTTCACGAAAGAATTTCTTTCTTTCATAACCTTTTAAATTTTCTGGTTCAAAATCAGCGGCTAAATAGTTGACTATATCGGCATACCAAGGGCGATCTTTGATGTTCCGTCCAATCGCGTTTGCTTCTTGTAGAGAGACATCAGATATGTTACGATTCAAAGCATTACAAGCAACCTTAACTGGTATGTCAATAAGTTCTGTTGATGTTCTGTCGCTGATGGATATGATTGATCTTGCATCAGTAGTGTCAGTTGTCAATTTGCCGTTCGATTCGTCCAGCAATCCGTCAGATATGAGCGATATGTGACCTATGAATGATGTGTCCAAAAGAGCTATATTCTCTGTAGGAAAGAAATCGTCTATAGGAACTTTTTCCTCAATTCGAATCCTGAAAGATGATCAGCGACACCGTTGTCTACTCCTCTTTTATCTTTGATCTCGATATCGAACTCTTGGAGTAGTAAGATCCATCTTATTAGTCTTGGTTTAGCATCTTTCTTCTGCATTAAATATTTGATGGCAGCATGATTAGTGTGGACTATAACATGTGCTCCAAATAAGTATTGGCGGAATTTTTCGAAAGCATAAACCACTGCTAGTAACTCTTTTTCTGTGGTAGAGTAATTCCGTTGCGCTTCGTCGAGTGTGCGACTCGCATAGTATATAGCGTGCAGCTTCTTATCTTTTCGTTGTCCTAGAACCGCTCCAACTGCGAAATCACTCGCATCGCACATAATCTCGAAAGGGAGATTCCAATCCGGGGGTTGTACGACTGGGCAGTTATAAGAGATTTATTTAGTGCTTCGAAAGCTTCCTTGCATTCTGGTGTAAAATCGAATTTAACTTCTTTGCACAAAAGATAATTCAGAGGTCTAGCAATTTTACTGAAATCTTGTATAAATCGTCTGTAAAATCCGGCATGTCTGAGGAAACTCCTTTTGTCTCTAACGTTTGTGGGTGCCGGTAGACCAGTCATTACTTCAATTTTAGCTCTGTCTACTTCTATTCCAGCTGCGGAGACTTTATGTCCAAGGACTATACCATCGTTTACCATGAAATAGCATTTTTCCCAGTTGAGGACAAGATTCTTTTCTTCGCATCTTTCCAATACCTTGCACAAGTTGTCCAGGCAATCCTTAAATTTGATCCGTAAATCGAAAAATCGTCCATAAAGACCTCCATGAAATCCTCGATCATGTCTGTGAATATCGACATCATGCAACGTTGGAAAGTCGCTGGTGCGTCACATAGTCCAAATGGCATTCTGCGATATGCAAATGTTCCGTAAGGACAAGTAAAAGTTGTCTTTTCCTGATCTTCAGGATGTATCGGTATCTGGAAGAATCCCGAATATCCATCAAGAAAACAATAATATTTATGGTTGGCCAGTCTTTCCAACATTTGATCGATGAAAGGTAAGGAAAAATGGTCTTTTCTAGTAGCAGCATTCAGTTTCCTGTAATCAATACACATTCGGTGTCCAGTGACAGTGCGTGTGGGGATAAGTTCATCTTTATCGTTTTTAACCACTGTGATCCCACCTTTCTTTGGTACAACATGCACATGGCTTACCCATTTACTATCTGAGATAGGATATATAACTCCAGCATCCAGAAGTTTAATTATTTCCTTTTTCACTACCTCTTTTAGTTTTGGGTTGAGTCTCCTTTGCTGTTCTATAGATGTTTTTGCATCTTCTTCGAGGTGGATGCGGTGCATGCAAAGATCAGGAGCTATTCCGGGAATATCATCGAGAGAATACCCGATCGCTCTCCGATACTTACGCAGCTTGTTTAAAAGAAGCGCAAGCTCTCCATTCGTGAGATTAGCGTTAACAATGACAGGGTATGATTTATCGCAAAGGAATGCATATTTCAGGTCAGCTGGAAGTGGTTTCAGTTCCACCTTGGGCGCTTTTTCTTTAGTCCATTTGGTCGATGAAGAAAATGAACGATCAATAGTTTCCCTAAGGAATTGATCCGTAATGATTTCAGAATCATCTTTTTCTTCATTTGCATCTCTGATACTTGCGTCCATGAGGTTCGCATAATCTTCTGTTCTGTTATCTACGTTCAGAATTTCTTGTTCATCAGGAGTGAATGTGTCTTCTGATGAATTGGTAGCACATATATCCATAAGGTATTCTTTCTCCAGCTCAGAAACTTCTTCTGTGTAAAAAGCGTGATCGTCTATCAGAGGACATTTTACTAGTTTTTCCATGTCGAAGTTCATTGATATATCTCCGACATTTAAGTTAATCTTTCCTCCTTTACAATCTACTATTGCTCCTGCTGTAGCCAAAAAGGGCCGACCTAATATAAGGGGGTCTTGCGGCAATTGTTTATACTTGAGTACAACAAAATCTGCTGGTATGAAGCAATCATCAATTTTGACTGGTACATCTACGAGGATTCCCTCAGGTACCCTAGTAGAACGATCAGCTAAGACTAGCGTAATAGGCGTTGGAACGAATTTATAATATCCTAGTGAAACTGCCACAGAGTATGGCATGAGGTTTACACTAGAACCAAGATCACATAGAGATCGAGAAAAACGTGTGTTTTGTATCTTACAATCTAGGACAAAACTACCAGGGTCAGACCTTTTGATTGAAGTTTCTCCTTGTATCATCGCACTTACTTCCTCTGACACCAGCATGACGCATTGTTCTCCACTCGAGGATATCATATCTTTTACGTACTTTTTCACCGAGGGGGCTATCTTAAGAGCGTCACTGAGGGACATCTCGAGAGTGATTTTGTCGAAAGCCTTTTTGCAGATTGCATGTTCCAATGCTTTCTTAGTTTGTGGTTTGTTTGGAGGAAATGGGGGAGGAGTTCTATAAACTCGTTCAGTCCCGGTAGATTGTGTATTGCTATTGCTTGTGCCGCTAGACGGTCGATCGTTTTCCTTCCCAGAGGATCGATCGACATTTGGTTCATCCAGATGGTCGATTTCGACTTTGGCATCAGGATTCTCTTTGTCTAAATCTATAGTTTTCCCCTGATTCTTTTTATTTGAAGAGTTTTTCCTTTGTTCTGATGTTCCTGAGTCGGAGTCATTGTCGAGAAGTTCTATGGGGTTGGAATTGCTTTTTCCCGCGTTATCGATGAATTTTTTATTGCTGGCATCTTCTCTGGGATTCGTTTCAAGGTGTTTTCCGCTTCGTAACATCACAGCATATGCCTGGCGTTTTGCTCCAGGGTTAGCATCGGTCCTTCCAGGAAGACGACCTGTCTCTTTTTTTAGAGTAGTCGCAAGGTTAGCAATTTTGACTTCCATTCCCCGTAGGTGTTCAATTAGAGAATCCATCTTCTGATTTAGCTCACCGTAAACACTATTTACTTTCCCGTTGAATTCAGATTTCATTTTACGGTTTCCTGTAAGAGCCTGTTTTAGATTGTACTTTTCTCTTCCAGTACGAGACTGTATACAGATTTCATAGTCTCGTGTAAAGCTGTCGACGTTAAACACAGAATGAGGATCAGTATCATCTAATTCTTCTATAAAGTCGAGCTCATCGTCTGATATAGGAGGAGTTTTATTGTAGTACTGACACAGGTTAGGTGGGGTTCGATCTGTTAGAAGGGAATGAAGCGAATTTATAGAATTTTTAATCTCGGCTAACTCAGTATTTTCTATTGAGATTATAGCTTTTTCTTTTTCTTTTTCTTCATTCATCTCTTCATAAGATCTTCCTGTTGCCATGTTTTCGATTAGGCGTCTTGCTTCCATAGGATTTCTAGTAACGAAATTCCCTTCGCTTGCTGTATCAAGCGTTGTCTTATAGCTCAGAATAACACCTTTGTAAAAGATCTTAAGAAATTGTGGTTCTGGATAACCATGGTGGGGGCATTCGAGTTCGTAACTCTTGAATCTTCCCCATGCATTTTTGAATGATTCCTGAGGATCTTGACGGAAGGTAGAGATTCGCCTCCTCACTTCCCAATAACGAGTATCGTCGAAGAATTGCTTAAGGAAAGCATTTCTAATCTCTTTCCAGCTAGTCAGGGATCCTCTTGGTAGACAGTTTAGCCATCTTAAGGCTCCCCCTTCTAATGAAAATGGAAAAAGTCTGCAACGAATATACTCGCCTGGAATTAATTCCTCTAGACCCTCGATGTGGTCTTGTGGATGTTCTAGAGAAGATCCTTTAAAAGGGTTTCGACGCATCATACTATAATAATCAACATTAAACTTGGTTTTCGAGGTGACATCGTCAAGTATTCTGATAGCGGACCTATTGGAATAGGTCCTATCGGGGTTTAAGTAGTCTTGCAAGGGCAATTTAATTTGTTTACCTACGTTCAAGGTAGAGTTTGACTTAACAGGGATTTCAGTCCCCTGTTTTTCATTAGTTTGGCTAGAAGTGTTGCTTGATTGACCTATTGGTTCAGTTTGGACTACTTTCTCATTATTAGCATCGGTAAGAGGGTACTTACCTGCTTCTGGCTGGGTGGTATCGATCGATAACGTTCCGGATGAAATGATCGATTCTTCTGTATCTGCGTCGCTCGATTGACAATGTTCCGTGTCGATCGATGCTTGGCCGACATCTGTATTCTCCATCCTTTGTGTTGTAAAACAAAAGAATAGAAAAATTAGCAAAAGTAACAAAGTCTATGCTAAATTCTAAATTAAATCTAAAAGTAATAAGAAAGAGTCTCCGGCAACGGCGCCAAATTTGATATCACTCAAATTACCCTAAAAAGTGAATTACTCTCTCAAATAAGAGGTTCAGATGCAGTACTTAGGGATCGAATCCACAAGGACTCTAGGATTACTTGAAGGCTTAATTAAATAGAAATAAAGATAGACTTAAGGTTTTATATGTTTTAAACAGTAAATATTAATGTGAACAAGAGAGTTGTTCAGTAACTGAAGTGAAGGTTGTTTCTAAATGAGGAGAATAGCTAGATTCAGGTATTTCTCGGGCATGAATTTATGCAGTTTGAAAGTGACATTAGGGCTTTAGTCCTTGTACTCAATCAATTGGTACGACCAGTAGGGTCTCCTTTACTAGATCCTGGATCTCAACTGTCGTTTGTTGATCTCGGAAAAGAGTCGATCGATATGACTTTTGTCTAATCGATCGATACACCTTTCATACAATCGATCGCTACAACGATGGTTGTGTCGATCGATGGTAATTCTAGCAAGCATTATCGATTTGGTTGAACACGTTCTCTAATGATCTAGACCACCTTTCGCATGAGTCTAGTCAGTTAGATCACTTTAATTTGTTTCAGGGTAAGGAGAGTATACAATTGGTTATCTCTTCAAACCTAAGATCTAGATTTAAGGGTGATCAATCCTAAATCTAGTATTAAGAATAACTAAGTGAAAGAACTAGTTTAATTACCCTAACAATTATCACAATCTCATCACATGATTCACCCTTATGAGAAACCTAAATCTAACAATTAGGTTTACTCAGACATATTCATGAGAGACAAGATCATGATGGTTTGAATAAAACTTAATATGAAATAAGGAACACAAAGAGTAATGAGTAAGATAAAAAGGGAGTTCAAGATCTTCTTTGTTTTGCAGTCTCAGATCTATCTCTCCAACTCTAAATCTTTTCCTAAGGTAGTCAAATTGCTTCTCTTCTCCAATAGGTCTCTAGGCAAGTTTGCCTCTAAAATGATACAAAACCCTAGTATATAAAGCCTAACAGGCGGCCAGGGCTAATTGTGTAAATAGCACACTTTATGATACTTGAAAATCTTCTAAATCATAATCCATCGAATGGCTAAATATCGATCGACACTCTTCCATCTCTGTCGATCGATTGTAATTGACTCTAATCGTCCGATCTCGAATGATTCCTATCGGTCGATTCTTCATTCGTGAGAATACTCCAAAATGCCTTAAAAGTATTGCTTTCTTCAATTAAGTATCTGTGCCTGAAAATACTCTAAAACACTTTGAAAACGTAATAAATATGAATGAAAACTCTCATATACCATGACTAAAAACGGGTGAAATTCATGGTATATCAATTATCGTTTCATATGCCGAGGGAAGTTACGAACGGTTAACAATGCTCTAGATATAATTATATTATATTTTATGCAGTTATTTTTTTAAGTTAGACCCAACCTTTTATTAATTGGTCATACAAGATAATTAATAGAATATATATATATATGCATATATTAAAATTTTCGAAAAATCTGTTTAACAAGATCTTACCAAGATATTAATTTTCAAAAGTTATATATAAATAATTTAATTAATTTCATAATTAGTTTTAAAATATTATTGTACATTAATATATTCAGTAATAGTTTATAAAACGAAAATAAATATTCTATCCTACTTTTATATATTATATAATCACAATCAATTATATTAAAACAAAATTATTATGTTGACATAAATATTTTAACAATATCTTAATTTTCAAACAAATTATGTAATTTCATAATTAGCAATGAAATATTTTTATGCATTAACATATATTCAGTTATTATTTATAAAATTAAAAATACAAATTATATCATATTTTTATCTATTTTATAATCATAATAAATCATGTTAAAAATTATTATATTGAAC
>NW_026618219.1:0-13190 GCF_000801105.2 Raphanus sativus
TTCATGGGTGTTGAATTGGAGCCAAACAATTATTCAAGCGCGATGAAGTGCTTTCTAGAACTCGGATCACTCAGCTGGAACACTCCACTGTCGTGGCAGTGATCGCTTTGCAGATCGATCTCACCACCTAACTGTCGTTGGGATGAGGATCGATTGCAAGCTTTAGAGAACAGGTCCGATCAGTTCACTTACCACCCTAATATCTACTTTCGCTGATTAGGGATACTAAGCTCATTCAATACATGTCAAGTTATCATCCTAAGCGGTTAACTAGGTGATGAACTAGTGATCTAACATCAAGTGATCAGTTTAATGAAAGCAGTAAGAACAGTATGAATGAAGAACAGTTATGGATCGCTTATCTATGTTTAGCTCATGTCTCAACACCCTAAAAACCCTAGGCGAGCAAGGTCACTACTCGATCATGATGCACATAAACAAAGACATAAATCCTGAATAAAATTGCATAAGAACAGAGTATGAAACAATAGGGTTCAGATGATCTTCTCTATGAGAGGATGGATTCTTCTCCCTTACAAGTTGCAGATCGCAAATACTCAGTGTTCTCTTGTAAAAACTAGCGTAAAAAATAGAAATAGATAGATGGCGTTTTATATGGAGGCGCCAATCAGAAGAAAAGAGATTAGGGCAACAGGTTTAATTCCCGAAATAGGAGTTTCCATATTCGTCTGGAACAATCTCCGGATCACTCCGTCTGCTTGTTCCGCTTGAGAGAGAACAGTCTCGGGACTGTTCTCTTGAGTGTTCTCCGCAGGAATGCTCCAAAAGGACTTCTTTTCATCAGGCACCTTCTCTTTCTTCTCTGCTAACTCCAGACCTGTAAAAGGTCAAAAGGACTAGACTGACACGAATTAGTGACTTGAAACAAATGAAAACATATATACAATGATGTGAAAAACACCATATATCAATTCCCCCAGACTTAGATCCTTGTTTGTCCTCGAACAAGGCAAGTACCAAGAACAGGGAGAAAGGTTTGAAAGCGTGGGAACTCGCTTATTCTCAGCAACCATACTCTTACCACAAATCTCTGAACCATACAAGCTGTAGATTAGGACCACACACACTTACTGAGAACCCCCTGATCGCTGTTCGAAGATCGGCTCCTTACTCTACATCTCAACCTGAAAAGGCAACACTTTCGAGACAAAACTCCTTATGTTCAATTAAGATCAGCGTGAGCTTCTTGTCACAGGCTCTACTCAGAGAGAACGGGCTAGGTATAGAACAGGCTAACTTTTATGGTGGAGTTCAAGAGTGTTTAGGGTTTACCAAGAGCGGGTGCAGGATATCGCACAAAATGGTCGTGAGAGGACGGCTCCATTGAGGTCCACAGTCCTTACTCATCTCTGCTAATCGGACTGCTCTCCGATAGATCGATCATAAGACTGCTCTGCGCGATTCAACTTCCCCTTCAGAACACTTCACTGAAACCACCATTACTTTCTCAACTTCCCCAGTGGCATGCATCATAGATTCTTCCCCTTCTCGTCACCAGTAAATCAAAGCAAAAACAATTTTTTTTTTTTTTTTTTTTTATCGAATTACAAAATGCTGGGGTGACGAGCAAGGAGGTAACAAGTGATGTACATGATGCCACTGGTGATTCATTCTGGTCTGTTCTAGCCACTTACTTCTTCGTTGTTCTCCATGGTATCGGAACAGGCACCTCGGTTGTTCCCTTTCGTGTCGGAACAAGCACTCCGGTTGTTCTGCCTGCTTCCACTGTGTGAGCATTGATGAGTAAGAACTGCGTCGATCCTTTCCTCTCCGACCTTTTTGCACATATCTGCACATAAAGTACTAGAAAAGCAAATGCATGAGGGTGGAATTAAAGGTCAGGGTTCAAGGTGGGAACTAGCTAAAGATGAGCTAGCCACTCAGGAACAGCAAGAGGGATAAAAATCGGATAAGAAGTCCTGAGTGTAGTTCTCATTCTACCCTGATCTAGTGCCCATGACAAGAAGAATTAAAGTCCAGATTAGGTTCAGATAAAGTGGAGTTAAGTCTGCCCAGTGTAACCTGATCGGTATAGAACTTCTGGAGTGTCAAATGAGATAAGTCAGGGTGTTCCAGGTCCATGTGTGGGTCTTTCATCACTGCTAAGGTCACTGAATAAGAAGGTTAAAGCACGAGGTGGTTAAAGAGCATCACAAATAAGGTCCTGATTCCCACAATAGTTTTGACTGACTCGATCCTAAAAACTGACTCGATAAAAACATAAAAATGACACAAGGACTGACTCAAAAAGCACACAAGCGAATATAGTACAATCGCTCCCCCAGACTTAGTTCACACCATCCCTGGTTGTGAAAATAAATCAGAGGAAGCTGAAACAAACCAAACAGAACAAATAACATAAAAATAAATAGTTCAGATGGATAAGACAAGGGATAGAAATAGTCCTTTCGGACTCAGTCTGAATCGCCGCTACCGGAGTGACCAGCTGTCCTCCTGTTCCTCGGCAGTCTCTCTGCTCCAGTCGATGTTCCCGCGTGTTCCTTGCCTGGGCGCCTTGTTCTCTGCGGCGTACGCTCCTCCTGCGCTCCAATGCAGCCGCCTGTGATCGCCCTGAGTATCCTCTTCATGAGGCTGTTGTTCTTCTTCTGGAATCAACCATCCAGCGTCTGTAGGCGTGATCATCAGTCACATCGGTGAAGTCCTCCAAGTCATACTCACCATCAGCCGGTGGAGTCACATGCTCCACATCATCCATGTCTTCATCATCGTGCTGAACCGGTGCCTTCGGATCATCGCAGAGGTGCTCTTCAGCGAGTGAGAACACAATGTTCTCCAAGGATAAGAAGTCTGTGAACCCAGGCATAGGGAGCTTGCAGTACAGAGGGTTCCCTTCTTTATCCTGGAACTTGTAGGTGGTCTCGTCGCGCAGGATGTGGCATGCGATCAGGTAAGGAGTATCGATGTACTCAATCGCAGAGACGACCGTGTAAGAGCTGAGGTTGATGTTGAAGTGCTGGAACAAGGGTGTGAGCAGACTGCCGCAACGATCCTTCTTATCATCAGTCCGAACCAGTGTGTCTCTGCGGTCAGCGAACATGGAGATGAGATGATACCCTGGGTTGGTCTTGACTTCCTGGATCGGGGTGATGTTCTCTCTGCGCATCTCGTCCTCAAGTCCCGTGTAGAGACCTGGAGCTCTCCATTCGTGATCTTGGAGGTGTACTCCTTCGCGAACAGGACATTGGACACAATCTTGGCGATGATCCGGATAGCAGGGTTCCGGATCTGCGACTGGTAGGCCTTGCGAGAGGTGAACTTGCCGGCTGCGATGAGATCCCAAAAGGTGTCTGCCGGCTTGAACTTCTTTTCCACTGAAACCCCCTTTGGCGTGTCTGCAATCTCGAGCAGCGTGTTCAGATCGTTGAGAGAGATGGTGCAGAACTTGCCATCAGCCATGAAGGAGAAGGAGCAGTTCTCGTATGTAGGCGCATTGGGGTTCTGGTAAGTGATCTTGCACGTCGCGAGCACTTGCCTGACCAAGTCTGGGTAGAGAGCATGGGCCTGGTAGCAGAGAGGCATGATTCCCATAGCTTGCATCGTGTCGAACACCTCAGTGTCAAGGCCTATAGTGCCTAGTGTTTGCTGGTGCACGAATCATGTGGGCAAGATCTCTGCTAGGAGGAGCCTGTTGTATATCGCTGCCGACTCCTTGTCCCATCCCTCAACGTTGAAGTCAAGGAGCATCGGATCATTGAGGTCGATGGGCGCTCCCTCAGTCTTGTTCGGCCACGGGTACCCAGGTGGAGCACTCGCGGCTGGAGAAGCTGTGCTCTTGGTGGCTCTTGCGTTCCGCATCTTTGGAGGCATCTGCAAGACAAAAACAAGATCCCAATATCAGCACAGTTCGTTGGTTGTTCTAGAAACGATGGAACAATCCAATCTTCTTGTTTTACCCAAGTCCATCGATTACTAGACAACCTACACAAGCCTCAATCTCAACAATACAAATCGCAAGGGCCAATAAGTACAAGCAACAATCGGTTCTTATTCCATTCAAAATCAACCATGAATTCAAACCTAGTAGCAAATATACTATCAAGAGCTACAATCTAGGATGAAATCGCAAGCATAAAGGAAAAAGAGGATCCAAGAAATCACTCCCAATTCGCGATTTGCATGCGCAAAGAGGGGGAGAGTTCTTGTCCGATTACCTTGATTGGAGAGTGAATCCTGCAAAACAACCCAATCTCAAGAGAATCCCAAGAGTTTAGAACCAAAATCGATGAGAAAGAGGGAGATGAGAGTTTGCGATTTTAGGGTTCTAAAAGGGGGGTGCGGCGAGAGAGATGAAGTGGGGAAGTGGAATGTTTGGGTTTTTAAAAACCAATCAAAACCGCTTCCCTTCCTTTTCTTTTTTTTTTTATTTTTTTTTTATTTTTTTTTAATTTTTTTTTTGTTCGAGAACTTACCTGGGAACAATCAGCGGAACAACCGTTGGAGTGCTCTCCTGGAGTGATCTCGAATTTTCTTGATTTTTCAACCTGCAAGTTAGTTCCTAGAAAGATAAAGACAAAAAGAAAACAATATTTACACTCACCAGTGGGTTGCCTCCCACCAAGCGCTTGTTTTCTGTCACTAGCTTGACTTCAATGAGCCGATTAGGCTTGAGGGGGATCGCTTAAGGGTATCTCTACACCTTCAGCGATTGTTGTGTCAGCAAGATATGGCTTGAGACGCTGACCATTGACAACAAATTCTCCTCCTCTTGTGTCCAGCAACACAACAGCTCCATAAGGGCGAACCTCCTTGATGGTGAAAGGTCCAGACCATCTAGATTTAAGCTTTCCAGGGAACAGCTTAACCCGTGAATTGAAGAGTAAGACCTGGTCGTTCGGAGCAAAGCTTCAGCTGATGATCCGCTTGTCGTGGAACGCCTTGGTCTTTTCCTTGTAGATCTTAGAACTCTCATAGGCCAGATGCCTGATCTCCTCCAACTCGTGGATCTGAATGGTTCGCCTCTCCTTGGCAGGTTTGATGTCGAAGTTGAGTAGTTTGACAGCCCAAGCCGCCTTGTACTCTAGCTCAACAGGTAGGTGGCACGCCTTGCCATAGACCAGATGATAGGGAGTGGTCCCTAAAGGGGTCTTGTAGGCTGTTCTGTACGCCCAGAGAGCATCGTCAAGCTTAAGGGACCAATCCTTGCGGGTGGTGTTGACAGTCTTCTGTAGGATGTTCTTGATCTCTCTGTTTGAAACTTCCACTTGACCGCTTGTTTGAGGATGGTAGGCGGTTGCAACCTTGTGTTTCACACCATTCTTGCTCAGCAATCCCTGGAACAACTTGTTGATAAAGTGTGTTCCACCATCGCTTATTACCACTCTAGGCACTCCAAATCTTGGGAAGATGATGGAGGTGAACATCTTGGTTACAACTCGCGCATCATTGGTTGGACTAGCAATCGCTTCTACCCACTTGGAGACATAGTCCACAGCAACTAGGATGTACTCATTCTTGTGTGAGACTGGGAAAGGTCCCATGAAATCGATCCCCCAGCAATCGAACACTTCAACTTCCAAGATGTAGTTCTGAGGCATCTCGTTTCTCTTACTTATACTCCCCATTCTTTGGCATGAATTGCATCGAGATATGAAGGCGTGAGCATCTCTGAACATAGTGGGCCACCAGAAACCGGCTTGGAGGATCTTGGAGACAGTCTTGAAGGTGGCAAAGTGACCAGCATAAGAGGAACCATGGCAGTGGTGAAGGATCCCTGGAATATCAGCCTCTGGAACACATCTCCTGAAGATCCCATCCTTGCCTTGCCGATAGAGATACGGCTCATCCCAAAAGTAGTGCCTTGCCTCCCTCAGAAATTTCCTTTTCTCATTCCCAGTGAACCTCAAAGGCTCTTTCTCAGCTGCCAAGAAGTTGGCAATCTCAGCAAACCATGGAAGGTTCGGGTACTCCTTCTGGATCACTGCAACGAATGCTCCTTCTACGCGGGAACAATCCTTGATGGCAGGTGACGACTGCTCCATGTTGCGCAGACCAATCGCATTGACGTACTCCATCGGTTGTTCCACATCAAGAACTGTCTCATCTGACACTTTCATCCTGGAGAGATGATCTGCTACTCCATTATCAACCCCCTTCTTGTCTCTTATCTCCAGATCAAATTCTTGGAGCAAAAGAATCCACCTTAAGAGCCGCGGTTTAGCATCCTTCTTCGTGAGTAGGTACTTGAGAGCCGCGTGGTCTGTGTGCACAATCACCTTTGATCCAACCAGATAGGATCTGAACTTCTCAAAAGCGAACACGATGGCAAGGAGCTCCTTCTCTGTGGTTGCGTATCGGCATTGAGCTTCATCCAAAGTTCTGCTTGCATAGTAGATCACGTGAAGCTTTTTGTCTTTACGCTGGCCAAGGACTGCTCCCACTGCAAAATCACTTGCATCTGTCATGATCTCAAAAGGGAGATCCCAGTCTGGAGGTTGGACAACTGGTGCACTGACTAGAGCTCCCTTGATCGTGTGGAATGCGGCTAAGCAGTCACTGTCAAAGGCGAACTGAGCTTCCTTGCAGAGCAACCGAGTGAGTGGTCTCGCGATCTTAGAGAAGTCTTGGATGAACCTCCTATAGAAACCAGCATGTCCCAAGAAACTCCTGATTCCCTTCACTGAAGTTGGTGGTTGCAGACTCATCATGACCTCGATCTTTGCCTTGTCCACCTCAATGCCTTTCTCGGATATCTTGTGTCCCAGAACAATCCCATCTCTGACCATGAAGTGGCATTTCTCCCAGTTCAGCACCAGATGCTTCTCCTCGCATCGCTTCAGTACCCTGCACAAATTTGACAAACAGACATGAAAGGAGCTTCCATAGACGCTGAAATCGTCCATGAAAACCTCCATTATGTCTTCGATCAGATCAGTAAAAATCGACATCATGCATCGCTGGAAGGTCGCTGGAGCATTGCACAAGCCGAAGGGCATCCTCCTGTATGCATATGTTCCATAAGGGCATGTGAACGTCGTCTTCTCCTGATCATCTGGGTGGATGGGAATCTGAAAGAAACCTGAATAACCATCTAAAAAGCAATAGTAAGGGTGGTTAGCCAATCTCTCAAGCATTTGATCAATAAAAGGAAGTGGGAAATGATCCTTACGAGTCGCAGCATTCAACTTACGAAAATCAATGCACATGCGATGACCAGTAACTGTTCTAGTGGGGATCAATTCATTCTTTTCATTGGTTATCACAGTGATCCCACCTTTCTTAGGTACTACATGCACAAGACTAACCCACTTACTATCAGAGATCGCATAGATCACACCTGCTTCTAGAAGTTTCATTATCTCTTTCTTTACAACATCTTTTAGATTCGGGTTTAACCTCCTCTGATGTTCTACAGAAGTCATCGATTCATCTTCCAGGTGTATTCTATGCATGCACAGATCAGGTGAAATGCCAGGTATGTCAGCTAGAGAATAACCCAAAGCCTTACGATATTTTCTCAGCTCGCACAAAAGCAGAGCAGTCTCTGCATTGTTCAGGTCAGCATTCACAATGACAGGATATGTGGAGTTGGGTCCAAGAAATGCATACCTGAGTCCCTTGGGAAGGGATTTGAGCTCTACCTTTGGAGCTTTCAGCTCGCTCCATGAGTCATCGGTCTGAGCTGCCGGAACAGTCGGGTTCTGAGGCGCGGTTGTTCCAGTCGCTGTGCTGGAGTCACTGTTCTCCCCCAGACTTAGATTCGCCACCATCCTCTCCATACTCCTGGCCGAATCCAGGAATTTGGCATAGGCATCAGCATCAACACTCTCTAAGCTTTGCTCGGCTTCAGCTCTGACTAAGGCGAGTTCAAGTGGATCCTCGGTGAGAATCTCCTCGATCATTCCTTCATGCGGCTCTAGCGGATCACCATCTTCTTGGACAGTGAAGGTTTGTCCATCCAGCATCGGCTTCTTGAGCATCTGATCCATCTCAAACTTCATCACAATATCTCCAAGGTGGAGATCAATCTTCCCTTGTCGGACATCAATGATAGCTCCAACAGTGCAGAGGAATGGTCTGCCTAGGATCAGGGGATCATTGGAGTCTTCCTCGACTTCCAGAACAACGAAATCGGCAGGAACAATTGTATTCCCAACCAGAACTTGAAGATCTTCGAGGATTCCAACTGGAGACTTCACAGATCGATCAGCAAACACTAGTGACATCCTGGTAGGCTTGAAGTCTGTGTATCCAAGGCGCTTAGCCACAGTGTATGGCATGAGGTTTATGCTCGACCCTAGATCAACTAGTGAGCACGAGAAGAGTGTTCTGCCAATCTGAACCGAGAGAACAAATTTTCCCGGATCACCCAACTTCTTGATCCTTCTGTTCTGGAGCACCGCGCTGCACTCCTTAGAGACAATCATGAATTCGCTGTCATCAGATATCTTCCCAGAGATCAATCCCTTGACAAAGCTACGCATGGATGGTATCATCTGGATCGCACTCATCAGAGGGAGCTTGACAGTTAGGTCTTCCAGCATCTTCCTGCACTTCATCTCTTCCTTATCCTTGCGTGTAGCCTTAGCTGGAACAGGGTAGGGCACTTTCGGTACATACTGACGAGCAGGAGAAGGTGCTGCAGTCGGTGGAACAACCCCAGCGGGTCGCTCTGCTTCAGGCGGAACAGTCTCAGTAGGCTGTTCTGCGTCTTCCTCATCTGTGCGTACAGCCTTAGGTGGCTGATCTGACTCCTTCTGTTTCCCTTTCTCAGCCGATGTGAATCTCCTGGGGTCTAGATCAGGCAGTTGCTTTCCACTCCTCAAACCTACTGCATTGCACTCCTTGGGGTTCTTGTCTGTTTTTCCAGGGAGAGTTCCTTGCTGTCTCTTCACATTCTCAGCAGTCTGAGCAATCTGAATATCCATCTGTCTCATATGGCTTGAGACATTGTCATACTTCACACTCAGGTCATTGAACATATGATTCATTCTGGTGTTGATGTCGTTTGTGACCTGGTTCAGTGCTTTCCCTTGGATCTGCTGTCCTTGGAGCAGTTGGCTCATCATATTGGCGAGGCTCTTCATGTCATCATGCGGAGCAGTCTGAGTCGGTTGTGCAGCTTGCTGATTAACCGGCTGTTTCTGGCTGTGGAACTGGGCATTCTGAGCTGGGTTAAGGACAAAGGTTCTTCCCTGATTGCCATAAGGCCTTTGGTATCCACTGTTCTGACCCTGGTTCCCTTGAGCTTTATCGTCTGGTTTAGGGGCATTGAACAGGTGGGGATTGTTCCTCACGTTAGGGTTCGGGTGATAGTTCTTGAACTGCCATCCTTGCCCATTCACATAACTCACTTCATGCTGATCCTCAGCCGACTGATCCGCCTCTGATGTGCCTTCCGCGGTAGCTTTATCCTGTGGGGATTCTTCCATGATGAAGACCTGGTTCTGGTTACTCTTAATCAGCTGATCGACCTTGGCAGAGAGCTCATCAATCTTGCTGTTGTCGATGCTCTTCACCTTCTGAGTGCGATCAGTCTCGCGGTTATTGTCAGCTGAGCTTGAGGCCATGTTCTCAATCAACTCGAATGCACCTTGAGTGGACTGAGTCATGAAGTCTCCCTTACTGGCTGAGTTCAAAGCGTTCCTGTACTCCCAGCCTACTCCATCGTAGAACACTCCCAGCAGATAGTCTTCCTCAAAACCATGATGTGGGCACTCTCTGCGGTAAACATTGAATCGCTCCCAAGCATCGCAGAACGGCTCGTCCACCAGCTGTTTGAAGGTCACGATCTTCTGTCTCAGAGCTGCCGTCTTCGATTTCGTGTAGAAGTGGCTTAAGAAAGCCTCTCGGACTTGTTCCCAAGTGGTGAGTGATCCGGTGGGTAGTGAATCAAGCCAGCGAGCAGCTTTCCCATCAAGAGAGAAAGGGAACAGAGTACACTTGATGTAATCGGGTGGTACTCCATTCGCTTTAGTGAAACCACACATCTTCTCGAAGTGCTCGATGTGGTCCATCGGTATCTCAGCAGGAAGTCCATTGAAGATCTTCCTTTGCACTAGACTTATCAAGGCTGGCTTGATCTCGAAGTCTTGCCTAGTGCACGGTGGAGGGGTTATGGCAGATCGCGTAGCAGGCAGATTACGCAGTAAGTTTCTCTGGCCGATCTGGACCACTTCCTCCTGTTGGTTCGCAGCATTCAGAGCAGCTTGCTCGGCAGCAGCTTGCTGCGCTTGGATCGTCTGCTGCATCTGCTGCATCTGCTGTTGCATGAGTGCAAACGCAGCAGTGAGATCATCTGGATGATCACCCATGTTGGTGTTCGTTGATCTCGGCTGTTGACGGTTCTGTCGTTCCAATCTCGCTAGTTCCTCGTTAGAAAGCTGATGCAATGGTCCTTGTGCGTTGCTCCGAGTATGTCTACTGGTCATGCACCTGGATCATCAGCTGAAACAAAGAAAATAACACGAGTTAGATATCTTAGACTAGATATGAAACCGAAAATTAGAGGTAAAAAATCTGGTCCCCGTCGCAACGGCGCCAAAACTTGATACACTAAAAATGAATCCTTGCTACTGCCAAGTTAACAGATGCAATTGTAGTATTTGAGATTCAAATCCAGAGGACCAGTCTACACTCTAGTTCTATAAGTTTCAGAATCAAGCTAAGAAGAAAATATGATTTGGTTAAAAGAGGCGATAGCTAACAAGCAAAATAAACACGAGATTGATTCAATTAAACAAGAGCTAGCCTAGGGTATTTCATTGGGTGTTGAATTGGAGCCAAACAATTATTCAAGCGCGATGAAGTGCTTTCTAGAACTCGGATCACTCAGCTGGAACACTCCACTGTCGTGGTGGTGATCGCTTTGCAGATCGATCTCACCACCTAACTGTCGTTGGGATGAAGATCGATTGCAAGCTTTAGAGAACAGGTCCGATCAGTTCACTTACCACCCTAATATCTACTTTCGCTGATTAGGGATACTAAGCTCATTCAATACATGTCAAGTTATCATCCTAAGCGGTTAACTAGGTGATGAACTAGTGATCTAACATCAAGTGATCAGTTTAATGAAAGCAGTAAGAACAGTATGAATGAAGAACATTTATGGATCGCTTATCTATGTTTAGCTCATGTCTCAACACCCTAAAAACCCTAGGCGAGCAAGGTCACTACTCGATCATGATGCACATAGACAAAGACATAAATCCTGAATAAAATTGCATAAGAACAGAGTGTGAAACAATAGGGTTCAGATGATCTTCTCTATGAGAGGATGGATTCTTCTCCCTTACAAGTTGCAGATCGCAAAATACTCAGTGTTCTCTTGTAAAAACTAGCGTAAGAAAATAGAAAATAGATAGATGGCGTTTTATATGGAGGCGCCAATCAGAAGAAAAGAGATTAGGGCAACAGGGGTTTAATTCCCGAAATAGGAGTTTCCATATTCGTCTGGAACAATCTCCGGATCACTCCGTCTGCTTGTTCCGCTTGAGAGAGAACAGTCTCGGGACTGTTCTCCTGAGTGTTCTCCGCAGGAATGCTCCAAAAATGACTTCTTTTCATCAGGCACCTTCTCTTCTTTCTTCTGCTAACTCCAGACCTGTAAAAGGTCAAAAAGGACTAGACTGACACGAATTAGTGACTTGAAACAAATGAAAACATATATACTATGATGTGAAAAACACCATATATCAATATAATTGCCAGATTCCTGACCCGAATAGAATGACTAAGTCATTTCTACCAGCTATGAATGCACCAAATAAGATTTGATGTTCAATAGAACACAATCAAGTTGCTACTGAATCTAAACAAGTTAGATCAATAAGTTCTAAAGATAAGATCCCTCGGATATTAAAGTAAGGTGCAAATCCGTGGATGAGGGGAATTCTAGACATAATCAAAATGTACATGTACAAAACTAAAGCAGTGATCACAGATGAGGAAACCATAAGAAGGTTGTACCTAAGGTACCTAATGATGTTTGGGACGCCAAGCTTCAGGGTATTAAAGGTCATAATAAAACCTCAATAAAGTTATGTCATGTCTAGGACACAAAAGGAACAAACGAGTACTCGAAGTTAACAATATACAATGCGCAATGTAGCACTCAAAGATCATGAGATCAATGAGGATCATGAGACCACGTCCATATTAATGCATTCAAACACATGAGATTAAGATCAAATGGATAAGGAGACGTGGAGTTAAGAAAGAGAGGTTTTGGTCCTATGTTCGGACACCTCTAGACAGAAAACCAGTTGGACAGGAATGATTCTATGTGAGTAAAAAAGAAATCAAACATGGTGAGATAGCCAAGTATAAGGCACGACCATATGCACAAGGATCTCACAAAGACCAGGAATCAATTATAAGGAGATAAGTTCCTTATGGTGGATGCAACAAACATTGAGATTCCTAGATAAGTCTGGCACATAAGAAAGAAAAACTTATACTTGCGGTTCAAGGATGTAAACCGCCTAATTATATAAGTCCACTGGATAATATATATAAGTCTCAGAGGATATAGAGTTGTCTAAAGCAACAAAGTTCTCGAGAACTAGAGTATACAAGAATATTTTGATCTAAAGAAAATATCCTAGGAACCTTTGGAGACACTTCCCAAAAGACTATCAAAAGAAAGCATTGAAATGAATGTTTTGGGAAAGATTAAATTTGGGACAAACAAAGATTTTTTGGGACTACAAAGTAAGTATCTTAAATATACTTAAAGATGAAATCCTTGTGCATCAATAAGGCATAGATTAAAGATGTCAAAACGATAGGCATGAACCATTATGTAAAGCCTATAAGATTCATTGACCCTAAATGCTTACTATAAAGTCTATGGCTCGCCCCACTGTATGGTAACATAGTCCCATAGTCCCTATATATATACATAGACCCATTTGGTCATAAGGACGACAAGAAAGTTGTGCCTTAGTCCGGATACAAGCCAATGCAAGATTCATGGTCGAATGTTTTCACTTGGTCCAAGTACTGACCCACTTTATTCTAAGAAGGAACATGGTCACGAGACCACCTAAGATAGGTCACGGATCCTTTGATCCTAGATTGGATTGAGACATATTTCCTTGGTCTAGAAAAGACTCAAGGCACATCCGGATGTAAATACACATAAGTGAAACCATAGTTAAGTCTAAACTTAATAGTATATGTCCAAATGACTCCAAAGTGTAATATGA
>NW_026618220.1:0-13190 GCF_000801105.2 Raphanus sativus
GTATTGGATTATTACATGGAGTTCTTGGAGACATTTGGAAGTATTGATCAAAAAAGGGGGTGAAAGATGAGCATGGATGGAGGCCTTAGAGATATCTTCTGTTGCTAAGAGTTTGTGGAGACACAGGAATTGAGTTAGCTTTCTAATGGAAGTGGTTTCAAGTCATTTGGAGATGTAACGAAGAAGTTATGACCAATTTACTAGAGACATATCCATCTGGAGCGACCTGACCGGAGCGACCCTGGCTGGCCGCTGTGACTTCACTCCTGGAGCGACCTCGGCGCAGCGACTCACCCAGCCCGCTCTTCTCTTCGACCAACCCGCAGCGACCACCCTGGAGCGAACCCTCCTGGTCGCTCCACCCCTTTTGCTACACGATTTTATGATTTTTCAAGGACCTTTTTGCAATTTCTTATGCACGTTTTTACTCTGAAAAACCTAATGTTTAAGTATGTTGTAGCCACCTTTTGGCAGATTATCTTTTATATTTGAAGAACACAAACTCTCTGAAGAAAAACATTTCTTTTTGCTTGATTTGTGTTTGTTCTTGTGATCTCTCATCTATTTCTCTACATGATTAATCTGAAATCCATCATGGGTTTAAGAGAAATCATGGAGATTAGTGAGTAATCACCTTTGGATTCATGGATTAGGAGTGATTAAGGTGATTAGGTTAGTTTCTAGGATGTTTTAGGTATAGATCATACTTGTTCCTTGCTAGTAGAGTGATCTTAATGCATCATTTGAGTAGGCCACTCAAAGGGTGATCTCTAGGCATTTCTCACCCGACAGGTGTTGATGGAATGCCTGAGTCAACTCTCCTAGGCTTTTAGTGTACTTTGCCAAAGACATTTGTTGTTAAAGATGCTAAGATAGCTAATAGACTTGTTAGTAATGATTGCTTGCATGTTATTCAACCAAAGACATTTGATGTTCGAGACATGTTAGCAAATGAGCATTCATCTAGACATAGAGCTTGCTTAGAATTGTGTCTAGGCTTAAGGTTTATAGTTTGATTTATCATTTGCATTCCTTAGATCGAAACCTGATCACCCCAGGTCTAAATCCTTATACCCATGAGTTCTCCTTTCCAATAGCTTAAGAGTATCATTTTTACTGTTTTGCATTAGCTTTAATCATTAGTTAGAAATCATCAAATCACTGGCTGCACTTAGATTAGGCAAATACTTGCATTCTCACTGCTTTGAGTCCTTCAGAACTGGTTCGACAACTTCATCCACTATACTATCATTTGACTAGGAGCCTCAAACTCCTAACATCAAATTGGCGCCGTTGCCAAATTCTGAGTTTGATTTGAACATTGAGATTTAGTCATTTGCTTGAGACTAAGTCATTTTTATTTTTGTAAGTTACTGATTCTCTTCTTCACCTCTTTGTGATTTTCAGGTGTATGAACTTGAGGAGCAAGGGTACATCGAACCTTGTTCCAGAGCCGCAGACATCAGAGCTTTAGAGAGAGAATGTGCTAGAAAGAGAAGACAAGAAGAGCAACAGGCTCAACTGCAGACACTGGAAGCTGCAATGGAAGAACAACAAAATCCTCAGAACCCCAATGGAGTCAACAATCTCCACCCAAGGGGCACAACAGCGAGCAGCTCGCCCCATTGGCACTTATGACCGCCCTAACATCCACGGTCCTAGACTGGAATCCGAGCACCAGCTGTGGCTGCTAACAACTTTGAGATCAAGTCAGGGCTGCTCAACTGCATAGAGAACAACAAGTATCATGGTCTGGCTGTGGAGGACCCATTTGATCACTTGGATAAGTTTGACAGCTACTGTGGTATGTCAAAGACTAATGGTGTGTCAGAGGATGCTTTAAAGCTCAATTATTCCCCTTCTCTTTGGGAATAAGGCACGTCAGTGGGAGAAGTCTCTACCAAGTGACTCCATCACCACTTGGGAAGACTGCAAAAAGGCATTCTTGGAGAAATTCTTCTCTACCTCAAGAACTGCTAAGTTGAGGAACGAGATCTCCAGCTTCCAACAGAAGAACTTGGAAGGATTCAGTGAAGCTTGGGAGAGATTCAATGGTTACCAAGCTCAGTGCCCACACCATGGTTTTTCCAAGGAGAGCTTGCTGAGCACATTCTACAGAGGTGCTCTTCCTAAGTACAGAGCCAGACTGGATACAGCTAGCAATGGGTTCTTTTTGGGGAGAACTGAGGAAGAAGCAGAGGCTCTGGTTGACAACATGTTAAGAGTGATGCAGTCTACAGTGGAGACCATGACAGAAGCAGTAGAGGTGATGACAAGCACACAAGGAATGAGATAAAGGCTCTTCAGGAGAAGATTGACACACTCATTGCTGATAAGGTCACACAAGCGCAGGTGAACTTTGTTGGTAACCCACAACAGGAGATACCTCCTACTGTCAATGAGGTTGAGGGTTTGGAAGGGCAAGAAGAATTGTGTTTCATCAACAGCAATGGTAGCTGGTACAAGAAGGAACCCAACTTTCAGTACAACAACTACCAACAGAAGCCATATTCAAACAACCAGCAGAGTGGTTATCAGCCTAGAAACAACCAGCAGAGCAACTATCAGCCTCAGCAAAACCCCTCTCCTAGCTCCTCTGCCCCTCAAGAGAGCAGCACTGATGCCTTACTGAAACAGATCTTGGAGTCTCAGACTAGAAGTGAGAAACATGTGGGCTATGAGCTGAAGAACCTTCACTCCAAGATTGATGGGAGCTACAATGAGCTCAACAACAAATTCTCCCACCTTGCTTCTTCTGTCAAGAATTTGGAGAATCAGTTTGCTTCCATGAGCACCCACCAGAATCGCCAGCCAGGATCTCTACCTGGAAAATCTGATCAAAACCCAAGGAAGCAAAAGCTGTCACACTCAGGAGTGGTAAGCAGTTACCTTAGAACCTCACCAAGGATGCTGAGAAACAAGGTGAGGAGGTAGCCATCAATCTAGATGATGAAGTGGTCATTGTTGATGAGAAGACAGATGATGAGATCTTGGAGAAGATTGAGAAAGATAAGGGTAAAGGAAAGGTTGGAGAAGAGAAGAAGACAACAAAAGATGGTGAATTGCTGCTCCAGCAGGTGAGAGCTCTTCTGTCCCTCCTCCCTATGAACCCAAGCTTCCATTTCTTGGTAGATTCAAGAAGCAGCTGCTACAGAAGTACAAGGCTTTGTTTAAGAAGCAGACAAGTGAAGCTCAGGTTACAATGCCCATCATTGATGCTTTCATGCTGATTCCTCAATACAGCAGGTTCCTGAAAGATGCTGTAGCTGCTAAGAAGAAGGAGATGGAGGGCATGATGGTTCTGAGTCATTGAGTGCAATGCCATCATTCAGAGGCTTGATGCTCCAGAGAAGCTAGAGGATCCAGGATGCTTCACACTACCTTGTGCTCTTGGACCTATGGTATTTGAGAAATGTCTCTGCGATTTGGGAGCTAGTGTCAGCTATGATGCCTTTGTCTGTGGCAAAGAAGCTTGGCTTCACTCATACAAGAAGTGTAGACTCTCTTTGGTGTTGGCTGATCGTTCAGTGAAGTACCCTGTGGGCATCCTAGAGAACCTCCCTGTGAAGATTGGAGGGTATGAGATACCTACAGATTTTGTGGTGCTTGAAATGGGTGAGGAGGCTCAAGACCCATTGATTCTTGGAAGGCCATTCTTAGCTACTGCAGGAGCTATTGTGAATGTGAAAGAAGGCAAGATTGACCTCCATTTGGGTAAGGAGAACATCCTCCACTTTGACATCAAGGAGAAAATGAGGAACCCCACTGTGTTTGGACAAGCCTTCATCATTGAAGAAATGGGCCCTCCTGCTGATGATCACCTTGGTGAGCTACCACCTGAGGAAGATGGGGTGTTAACTCCACTTTCTGCACCTACTCCAGCCTGATCCAAAGGAGGCAAAGTCAAGCTAGAGACTTAAAACAAGCTCACTTGGGAGGAAGTCCCATGAGTATCCTTGTATATATTGCATTACTATTTTTATTTTCATCTTACTGCATAAAACAATGGGAAAATGAAGTTGTGTGCAGGTCAAAATAGGCAAAAGGAGTGACACAAGGATGAGCAGAGCCCAACGACCAGTCACAGCGGCTCTGCCTGGTCGCTGTGACTCCATCAGCACGGAGCGGTCTTGGCGCAGCGGCTGTTTCCCGTCGCTCGCTTCATTCTGGAGCGACCTCCCACAGCGGCTCATGGAGGTCGCTGTGAAGCCATCACCAGCAGCGACGCACCCGCAGCGACACGTCCCCATCGCTCGTCTTCTTCGGCAGTGGTTAGCTGGAGCGGGTCTCCCTGGTCGCTGAGAAGCCATCACCCGCAGCGATCCTTCCACCTCGCTCCCGTCTCAGGTAACTGGAAACTTCCCTTATCCCAGTTTTTCTTTGCATTTTAGAATTTCATTGGGTACCTCACTCACACAGAGACTGTGTGATTTAAGTGTGGGGGAGATGCCAAGCATTTGATCATGTTTGCTTTGATGATTCTGAGTCTCATGCATTACATTTTGCATCCTTATTTGCATAGAAAAAACAAAAAACAAAAAATTAAAATTTTTTTTTGAAAAACACAAAAAAAATCATTTAGTGTATCATTTGCATACTTTAGGATTTAGTTTAGAAGCATATAGGTTGCATTCATTTGCATTGGGAGCTGATTTAAAACGCCTTGTAGAGAGCATTGTCTAGCCTTGTATAGTTCATGCACCTCTCTTGAAAACCTTGTAAGCTTCGTGCCTTGAAAACTCTCCCTGAAACTCAATCTCTTAAGCCAACTACAACCTTGAATTGAACTGAATGAACTTAATTTCTTGCTCATGGTCCCTTGTGTGCTAAGTCATGGATATACACACTAGAGTTGTCACATCTTTTATGCCGATCTTTTTGACAATCTCTAGTGGCATTCCACTCCCTAAAACCCTCTCCTCCTTTTAAACCTTAATTGTTTGTTGAGTGAGGCCTTTTTCGGAAAGTCTTACATGCGCATAATCTTGAGAGTATTGGGAACGACAATGCTCAGTCTTCATTCTTGCTAGATTGCTTACGCTATTGTCTAGCCATAGGTGGGGGTGAGTGTTGTAAAGTTTGAACTTGAAAGTTGAATGAGAATGAATGAACTCTTGTGCTTAATTGTCTTATTGGGAATTGTATAAACCTCTAGCTCAAAGTTGTGAAAGTCTTGGCCCCCAAATAAAAAAAAAATAAGAAACCGAAAAAAAAAAAAAAAAGGGGGCTAGCAAAGTGAGAATGAGCTTAGAGGTTGTGTTTTAAAAGTTTAAATATTTCCCTTGACTAAGAGTTTGTGGATGTGTTCTTGAGATTTTTGGGTGAGAGATGCGAGATGTGTGTAACTTGGGATTTTAATTGTGTCACTTGTATGTTTGAAAAAGGGTAGATAATGAAGATTGAGCATTGTATGCATTAGTTGATCCCTTTCTTAGATATATTATGTGCAATGTCAAGGCTACTTGTTTTGAGTGTTAAACCTTGAAGATAATGAGTTATGAACCCCTTGATCACTATAATGAAAAGTCTTCCCTTACCAAAATGACTTGGACCAATTGACCATTTGCATAGAGCTCACTTGTTGTATTGCTTAATGAATGTGAGAGTTGGCTGAATTGAATGTGTGAATGCATAATGTTGAGTTGAGACAGGTCTAGAGAAGCTAGAGGATAATAAGAGAGAGTGTACTAGTACTGAATTCTTATGTTGAAGCGAGTGCTTTTGTGTTTCTCTTGGCTATGAGCTCCCACTTTCAAACCTCTTTGATGTCTTGCATAATTGCATTGTTTCACCCATTCCTTTTCATGCATTTTCATCATGTAGGTTAGATTCTAGCCTTGTTTAGGTTGCATTTTGCATACATGAGTCCTTATCAGGTATTGGAGCATCTTATGGAGCTTTTGGAGACATTGGGATGCATTTGGAGCTCAAAAGATGTGAAAAAGAGGATGATTGGACGAGAGGGGCCTGGAGCGACCTGCAGAGGTCGCTGTGAGACCTCGCTCCAGCCAGAGCGACCTCGACGACCAAAGCTAGAGCGACCACTCCAAGTCGCTCGGCTTTACACGACTCGAAGACGAAGAAATTACCCCGGAGCGACCCCTCGCAGCGACCATCCGAGGTCGCTCCAAAGGACCAGAGCGACGTGCTGGAGCGACCTGCGGAGGTCGCTGCGTGTTTCTTATTTGCAATTTCTTTTTAATTCAAGGACCTATTTGCAATTACTTATGTCGTTTTGGCACTCTGAAAACCTAAGTTTAAGACGGATTGTAGCCACTTTTGGGCGGATTATCTTTTGTTGAAGAGAAAAACCACAAAATACTCTTGGAAAGTTCATCTTTTGGATTCAATTGTTCTCTTGTTATTAATTTCTTATTGATTTCCTGTGTTCATCTACATGTTTAATCTGAAATCCAGTATGGGTTTAAGGTTTAACATGAAGATTAGTGAGTAGTTCCTTTTTGAATTCATGGGTTAGGGAGACTAGGGTGATTAGGTTGGATCAAGTATGTTTCTAGTGTAGATCAATCTCAAGCCTTGCTAGTAGAGTGTTCTTATTGCCTCTTTCGATCTGATCATTCGAAAGTTGGTCTCTAGACATTTCCCACCCAAAAGGTGTTTGTTGAAATGTCTGATACAACTCTGCTAGGCTCTTAATGCATCTTGCCAAAGATATTTGTTGTTGAGAGTGTTAGGATAGCTAATAAACATGTTCTTACTGATTGCTTTCATATCATTCAGCCAAAGAGATTTGATGTTTGAGATGTGTTAGCAAATGAGCTTTCATCTAGATATAGAGCCTGCTTAGGATCGTGTTTAGGCTTAAGTGTATCTGTTTGATTCATCATTTGTCATCCTTGTTTGATACTTGATCACCCGAAATCATATTCCTATGCCCATGAGTTCTCTTTTATCATATTTAAGCAAGTCATTCATTTACTGCTCTTAATTTCTATCTTGTCATCATAGTAGTTATTTGATTCTGAAATCGTTTTAAATCATTGGTTGCATTTAGATTAAGTAAGTGCTTGCATTCTTAGTGCTTGAAATCCCTCAGAATTGGTTCGACATTTTTACTTCCACTTTACTATCATTTGACTTAGGAGCCTCTAAAACTCCTAGCATCAAATTGGCGCCGTTGCCAAATTCTGAGTAGATTTGAACATTGAGATTTAGTAGCTTGCTTGAGACTAAATCATTTTCACTTTGCTGATTACTGATTCTCCTTTTTCGATTCCCTTTTGATCTGCAGGTGTATGAACTTGAGGAGCAGGGGTCCAACAAACCTAGTTCCACGAGCAGCAGACATCCAAGCTTTAGAGAGGGAGTGTACTAGAAAAAGGAGAGAAGAGGAGCAACAGGCTCACATACAGGATCCGAACATTGAAATGGCTGACCCACAAGCGAATGGCGGCGAAAACGCCCCACCAGCTCGACCTATTGGTGCCTATGACCGTCCAACTAACCATGGCCACCTGCTAGGAATCAGAGCACCAGCTGTGGCAGCAAACAACTTCGAGATCAAGTCAGGGTTGCTGAACCAGATTGAGAACAACAAGTTTCATGGCCTGGCTGCAGAGAACCCATTCGACCACTTGGACAGTTTTGATAGATACTGTGATCTATCCAAAACCAATGGTGTATCAGAGGATGCTTTCAAGCTCAAGCTTTTCCCTTTTTCTTTGGGGGACAAGGCACGTCAGTGGGAGAAGTCTCTGCCAAGCAGCTCAATCAACACTTAGGATGACTGCAAGAAAGCTTTCCTAGAGAAATTTTTCTCTACTTCCAAGACAGCTGACTACAGGAATGAGATTTCCGGATTCAAGCAGAAGAACTTGGAAGGATTCAGTGAAGCATGGGAAAGGTTCAATGGCTACCTAGCTCAATGCCCACACCATGGTTTCAACAAGGGAAGCTTGCTTAGCACATTCTACAGAGGGGCCTTACCTGAGTACAGAGCAAGATTGGATACTGCAAGTAATGGGAACTTCTTGGACAGAACAGAAGAAGAGGCAGGGAAACTTGTTGAAAACATGGTCAAGAGTGATGCTGTCTACAGTGGGGATCATGACAGAGCTGATAGGTCCGCAGACAAGCAGACAAGAAAAGAGATAAAGGCTTTGCAGGACAAGATTGACATCCTCATTGCTGATAAAGCTTCTCAAGCTCAGATGAACTTTGTTGGTAATCCACAGCTAGAGATACCAGCTGCTGTCAATGAGGTTGATGGTCTGGAAGGTCAGAAAGAGCTGTGTTTTATCAACAACAATGGTACTTGGTACAAGAAGGAGCCAAACTTTCAGTACAACAACTATCAGCAGAGACCTTATTCTAACAACCAGCAGAATGGATATCAGCCTAGGAACAACCAGCAAGGTGGCTATCAGCAAAAGCAAAACCCTCCTCCTGGTTTTTCCAACCAAGGGCAGCCCTCTTCTCAACAGCAGCCTGCTCCATCTAGCTCTACACCCCAAGAGAGCAGCACTGATGCACTTCTGAAAAAAATCTTGGAGTCACAGACTAGAAGTGAGAAGCATGTTAGTTATGAGCTGAAAAACCTTCACAACAAGATTGATGGGAGCTACAATGATCTCAACAACAAGTCAATTTGCTTCCATGAACACTCAGCAAAATCGCCAACAAGGCTCTCTACCTGGAAAACCTGAGCAGAATCCCAAGGATGCCAAAGCTATCACACTTAGGAGTGGTAAGGAGTTACCTCCTAGAACTCTCACCAAGGATGCTGAGAAACTAGGTGAGGGGGTGGCCATCAACATAGATGATGAGGTGGTTATTGTTGATGAGAAGACTAATGATGAGGTCTTGGAGAAGATTGTGGAAGCTAAGGGTAAAGGAAAGGTTGGAGAGGAGAAGAAGACTGTAAAGGATGGTGAAGTTGTTCCTCCAGCAAAGGAGAATGCTTTTGTCCCTCCTCCTTATGAACCCAAACTTCCATTCCCTGGTAGGTTCAAGAAGCAGTTGCTGGAGAAGTACAAAGCTTTTTTTTGAAAAGCAGATGAGTGAGGTTCAGATCACAATGCCAATCATTGATGCTTTCATGCTGGTTCCTCAATACAGCAAGTTCCTGAAAGATGTCGTGGCATCAAAGAAGAAAGAGATGGAAGGTATGATGATTCTCACTCATGAGTGCAATGCCATAATTCAGAGGCTTGATGTTCCAAAAAAGCTAGAGGATCCAGGATGCTTCACACTTCCTTGTACTCTTGGACCCATGATGTTTGAGAAATGTCTCTGTGATTTGGGAGCTAGTGTGAGCTTGATGCATTTGTCTGTTGCTAAGAAGCTTGGTTTCACTCAGTACAAGAAGTGTAGACTCTCTCTGGTGTTAGCTGATCGCTCGGTGAAGTATCCTGTTGGTATCTTAGAGGACCTTCCAGTGATGGTAGGAAATTGTGAGATCCCTACAGACTTTGTGGTGCTTGAGATGGGTGAAGAAGCTCAAGATCCCTTGATCCTTGGTAGACCTTTCTTAGCCACAGCAGGAGCTATTGTTAATGTAAAAGAAGGCAAGATCGATCTCCATTTGGGTAAAGGGAACATTCTCCACTTTGACATCAAGGAGGTGATGAAGAGACCAGTCATGCAGACACAAATCTTCTACATAGATGAGATGGATGCTCTTGCTGATGAGCTCCTTGAAGAGCTATCAATAGAGGATCCTTTGCAGCATGCCCTTACCATTGAGAGAGATGATGAAGTGGTTGCGAACCTGGCTAGTACTGCATATGGACTGATGCTGGATTCACACAAGGGATTTAATGGCAAGGATCAGTTTGAGGAGTTGCCACAGAAGGTTCATCAAGAGGCTGCAGTCACTCAACATGAAGACATCCAGCAAGATGACTGGAGTGAGCTCAAGGCGCCTAAGGTGGAACTAAAACCTCTTCCCCAGGGTGTAAGGTATGCATTTCTTGGTCCCAATGAAACCTATCCTGTCATTGTGAGTAGTGAACTTACTGAAACTGAATTGTCTGAACTTTTGAAAACACTTAAAAGGTTTAGAAAAGCAATAGGTTACTCACTTGATGACATCAAAGGAATTTCACCATCTTTGTGCATGCATAGGATACATCTAGAGGATGAATCAATGACTTCTATCGAGCATCAAAGAAGGTTAAATCCTAACCTGAAGGATGTTGTAAAGAAGGAGATTCTTAAGCTCTTAGATGCTGGGGTTATTTACCCTATCTCTGATTCAAAATGGGTATCTCCTGTGCATGTTGTCCCAAAGAAAGGTGGAATCACTGTGATTAAAAACGACAAAGATGAATTGATACCAACAAGAACTGTCACAGGTCATAGAATGTGTATTGATTACAGAAAACTGAACTCTGCATCTCGAAAAGATCATTTTCCATTGCCGTTTATTGATCAGATGCTTGAGAGACTTGCTAATCATCCATTCTATTGTTTTCTTGATGGGTATTCAGGTTTCTTCCAAATCCCCATACATCCCCATGATCAAGAGAAAACGACATTCACATGTCCTTATGGTACCTTCGCCTATCGAAGAATTCCATTTGGACTATGTAATGCTCCAGCCACCTTCCAAAGGTGCATGATGTCAATTTTCTCTGATCTTATTGAAGATGTTGTGGAGGTGTTTATGGATGATTTCTCTGTCTATGGATCTTCGTTCTCTGCTTGTTTGTCAAATTTGTGCAGGGTCCTACAAAGATGTGAAGACACCAACCTTGTGCTGAACTGGGAGAAGTGCCACTTCATGGTCAAAGAAGGGATTGTGCTTGGGCACAAGATTTCAGAGAAGGGAATTGAAGTGGACAAGGCTAAGATTGAGGTTATGGTCAGTTTGCCTCCACCTAAGACAGTGAAAGATATCAGAAGTTTTCTTGGACATGCTGGTTTCTATAGGAGGTTCATCAAAGACTTCTCCATGATCACTAGACCATTGACCAGGTTGCTTTGTAAGGAAGCCACTTTCAGCTTTGAAGTAGAGTGTCTTGAGGCCTTCAAGAAGCTGAAAAATGAACTCATCAGTGCCCCCATAGTCCAACCACCTGATTGGGATCTCCCCTTTGAGATCATGTGTGATGCTAGTGATTATGCTGTGGGAGCTGTACTAGGGCAGAAGAAGAATGGAAAAACTCATGTGATCTACTATGCAAGCCAGACCATGAATGAAGCTCAAATGAGGTATGCCACCACAGAAAAGGAAATGCTAGCCAGGAAATGCTAGCCATTGTCTTTGCCTTTGAGAAGTTCAGAAGCTACTTGGTGGGATCTAAGATTATTGTCTACACTGATCATGCTGCTTTGAGACATCTTCTAGCCAAGAAAGATGCAAAACCAAGACTTTTGAGGTGGATCCTATTGCTTCAGGAGTTTGATTTGGAGATCAGAGATAAGCCAGGAGTTGAGAATGGTGTAGCTGATCACTTGTCCAGGCTGAAGGTGGAGTGTGGAGTACCTATTGATTAGGGACTTCCAGAGGAGCAAATCATGGCTATTGGAGCAGTAATGGCAGTTTGTGACACTGGTAGAAAGCTTGAGGAAGTGAAGGCAACTGAAGAGAAGAAACCTTGGTATGCTGATTTGGTGAACTATCTAGCCACAGGAAAAGAACCTTTGAATCTTGTGGGCTATGCCAAGAAGAAGTTCTACAAAGATGTGAAGAGGTACTACTGGGATGAGCCTTATCTCTACACTCTCTGCAAGGATCAGCTGTATAGGAGAGTGGTTGCTAATGAAGAGATAGATGGGATCCTCACACAATGTCATGGATCATCCTATGGAGGCCACTTTGCTACTTTCAAGACTGTAGCAAAAGTGTTACAAGCTGGATTCTGGTGGCCACACATGTTTAAAGACACACAAGACTTTGTCTCCAAGTGTGATTCATGCCAAAGAAGAGGAAACATCACCAAGAGGAATGAGATGCCTCAAAACCCTATCCTAGAAGTTGAGGTCTTTGATGTGTGGGGTATTGACTTCATGGGACCATTTCCTTCATCATATGGGAACAAGTACATTCTTGTGGCTGTTGACTATGTCTCAAAGTGGGTGGAAGCTATTGCTAGTCCCACCAATGATGCTAGAGTGGTGACTAACATGTTCAAAAGTATTATCTTCCCAAGGTTTGGAGTTCCAAGAGTTGTGATCAGTGATGGAGGTTCTCACTTCATTAACAAGCTGCTCGAAGGACTTCTAAGGAAGAATGGTGTGAAGCATAAGGTAGCAACTCCTTACCATCCTCAGACAAGTGGCCAAGTTGAGGTCTCTAACAGAGAGATCAAATCCATTCTGGAGAAGATTGTAGGGATCACGAGGAAAGATTGGTCTAATAAGCTTGATGATGCACTTTGGGCCTATAGGACAGCTTACAAGACACCTTTGGGTACCACACCTTTCAACCTTGTCTATGGGAAAGCCTGTCATCTGCCTGTGGAGCTTGAGTACAAGGCATTATGGGCAGTGAAGTTGCTGAACTTCGACATCAAAAGTGCTAAGGAGAAAAGACTTTTCCAGCTACATGAGCTTGATGAGATAAGGATGGATGCTTTTGAAAATTCAAGGATCTACAAAGAAAAGACCAAAGCTTTCCATGACAAGAACATTCTGAAAAGAGAGTTCCGAGAGGGAGACCAAGTCCTTCTCTACAACTCTAGGCTGAAGTTGTTTCCAGGAAAGCTCAAGTCAAGATGGTCCGGTCCATTCAAGGTCAAAGAAATCAGACCTTATGGAGCAATAGTTCTATGGAGTGCTGATGGAAGTTACTTCACAGTGAATGGGCAGAGGGTTAAGCTCTACAAGGCGGATGCACCAGAGGAAGATGGAGTATCAACTCCACTTTCTGATCCTACCCCAGCCTAATCCAAAGGAGGCAAAGTCAAGCTAGCGACTCAAAACAAGCTCACTTGGGAGGAAGTCCCATGTATATCCTTTGTAAATATTGCATTAGTACTTTCATTTTTCTTTTTCTTTCATCTTATTGCATAAAAAAAAATGGGAAGTGAAGTTCTATGCAGGTTTTGGGTGTGAGCCAAAAGGAGCATCGTCGGAGCGACCCCACCGGAGTGAGGTCGAGCAGTCGCTCCAGCTGGGAGCGACGTGATCAGAGCGACGAGCCTAGGTCGCTCCAGCTGGGAGCGACCCTCATGAAGAAACGTGGAGCGACCACTCCAAGTCGCTCGCCTCACACGCGACGAAGA
>NW_026618221.1:0-13188 GCF_000801105.2 Raphanus sativus
CCGGTTGTATTGAGGCTCGCAAAGACACCAATGGAGATGAGAAACACCACTTGGTCGTATAACCAACTTGATGATTCAATGGATGGCAATGGAATAGATGTGGATATGGATCTAAGTTGCTTGTTCGAATAAACAACTCAACCAAAGACAAAGAGATGGTTTGATGTGGTGAGTTTTGATTGATTCACACAACCAAAGGATGGATCGAATGTAACCACAAGTTCTATGATGAGGAACTTGATATAACACGATTTGCTCTCAAGAATGCTTCACAAACTCTCAAAAGGCTAGTAGTTGCTAGGGGCAAACTGACTCATTATTTCATAATGGTTAAAGATACATGACTGCTATAAGGACTTATATAGTGTCCAATGCAGTTGTGCCTTCTAGGGGTCTTGAAGCAAAAACAATACAAAGACTCGATCTAGGACTTAAGAAGCAGTAGGCTAAACAATGCCTGACTCAACGAAATGAAATAAAAGAAATAAAATGTCTCAAGAACCCTGCAAGATAAACCATAGGATATAATTCATAATGTAAATGGACTTACCTTACTTACCTTGATGTGGATGAGATTTGAAAAGAAAGTAGCCGTTGGAGAGGAGCCTCTTTGATCTGTCAAGTGATGTCGTTTGAGGCTTGCTCTCTCTTCTCAATGCTCACCGTTTCACTTAGGCGTGATGACAAATAAGGAAACCATTCCTTTGTGAGGAAGAATGGACCATATATTATCATCATCCTTTGGACAACTTGTATAACATAAGCTTCATCTTTATTAGCTTCTCCTCCGGTTATAGTGAATTGATCCATGCGGTTTGTGATGGCTTCTAGCTTGTGTTGATGTTGCTCTTGATGAGAAGAACTTCTATGGCTTTGTTAAAGCTGGCAGTAACACCTCTAGTTCCTGATCTTGTCCTTGGAGCTTGTCTAAGTGTGGGGATGTTGATGTCTGGTTCTATGTCCTCATCATTCTCTCCCTCTTGAGAAGGTTCTGACCTCAGAACAGTTTCATCTGCATGAAAAGTAAGATAAATCTGACACATTGAAAGTAGAAGAAACATTAAACTCGACCGGCAGCTCCAATTGATGGCATTGTTCATTGATCTTCTTCAAGACTTGAATGGGCCATCTCCTCTTGGTGAGAGCTTGGACTTCCTTTGCTTTGGAAACTCTCGGACCTCATATGTAACCAAACCCAATCTCTCTGGTTCAAATGAAACCTCCTTTCTTCCCTTGTCACCTTGCTTCTTGTTTGCTCATTTGCTTCTCTAGGTTCTCCTTAACCTTCTGTGGATTTTCTTCATAAGTTCAGCTTAGTCTCACCATCAGTACTCACCATTTGATCCTTGTGGTAGAATAGGAGAGAGATCTAAAGGAGTCATTGGCTTAAAACCATACACAATCTCAAAAGGTGAAAGTTTAGTAGCTGAATGAGGAACTCTATTATAAGCAAATCAATGAAAGGTAAACAATCAAGCCAATTCCTAAGTTCTTACCAACCGTGGCTCTCAAGAGAGTGGATAGAGTGCGGTTAACAACCTCAGTTTGTCCATCAGTTTGAGGATGGCAAGTGGTAGATGAACAAGAGCTTGGTACCTAACTTCCTCCAAATGGTCCTCCAAAAGTGGCTCAAGAACTTGTGTCCCTGTCAGAAACAATAGTCCTAGGAATACCATGAAGCTTAACCACTTCCTTAAAGAATAAATCAGCAGTTTGAGTAGCATCATTAGTCTTATTGCAAGGATAAAAATGAGCCATCTTAGAAAACCTGTCCACCACAACAAAGATGGAGTCCTTGTTCCTGATCTTTGGCAAACCTAAACAAAATCCATGGAAATATCTACCCAAGGTAGGTCAGGAATAGGTAAAGGAATGTAGAGACCATGAGGATGTAACCTGGATTAGCTTTGAGACAAACAATGCATCTTGCGCATAGCTCTCAACATCTCTTCTCAAGTGTGGCCAATAGAAGTGTTCTGCCACTATACTCAAGGTTTGTCACGTCCAAAGTGTCCCATAAGTCCACCACCATGTGCTTCTCTCAAGATCAAATCTCGCATGGAACCTTGTGGATACACAACCTTTTATCTTAAATAGAAACTCATCATGCTGATAGAAAGATCCAAATGCTGCTTGCTTGCATTGCTTGTAGATGTCTCCAAAGTCTGGATCTTCTTGGTACTGCTCTTTGATGTGTTCAAACCCCATTACCTTGGCTTCCATCCAAAGATATAAGCGCATGCCTTCTTGACAAAGCATCAGCTACAATGTTCTCCTTTCCTTTCTTGTACTTGATGATATAAGGAAAAGATTCCACAAACTCTAGCCACCTTGCGTGCCTCTTCTTCAAGGTAGTTTGTCCTCTCAAATACTTGAGTGTCTCGTGGTCAGTGGTGGATCACAAACTCCTTAGAGAGTAGATAGTGCTGCCAAGTCTCCAATGACCTCACTAGTGCATATAACTCTTTATCATAGGTAGGATAGTTGAGTGTAGCTCCATGTAACTTCTCACTGAAGAATGCTACTGGCTTTCCTCCTTGAGTCAACACTGCTCCAATACCTGTTCCTGATGCATCACATTCAATCTCAAAAGTTTTGTAAAATCAGGTAAGACTAAAACAGGAGCATTAGTTAAACTATCTTTGAGGTTTTGAAAAGCCTCATCCTGTTCACTTCCCCATTTGAAAGCCACATCTTCTTGATTACTGAAGTTAATGGGGCTGCTATGGTGCTGAAGTCTCGGACAAATCTTCTATAGAAGCTTGCTAGTCCATGGAAACTCCTCACATGACCTATTGTAGTCGGCGTGGGCCATCTTGTACTGCTTTGATCTTCTCTTCATCCACCTTTAGACCCTGTGAACTAACAACAAAGCCTAGGAAAACTAGTTGATCAGTGCAAAAGGTACATTTCTTGAGATTAGCATAAAGATGCTCTTGGCGCAAGGTTTCCAAAACCTTTTCAAGATGAATAAGATGATCTTCTAAGCTGTTGCTATAGACTAAGATATCATCAAAGTATACAACTACAAACTTACAGATGTACTCCCTTAGAACATGGTTCATGAGGCGCATGAAAGTGCTTGGATTGGTAAGACCAAATGGCATGACTAGCCATTCATAGAGACCTCTCTTGGTCTTGAAAGCAGTCTTCCACTCATCTCCTTCTTTCATTCTTACCTGGTGATAACCACTCTTCAAATCTATCTTTGAGAAGATAGTGGCACCACTGAGTTCATCTAGCATGTCATCTAGTCGTGGGATTGGATGTCTATACTTGATGGTGATGTTGTTTATGGCTCGGCAATCAACACACATCCTCCAAGTCCCATCTTTCTTTGGTACTAGAAGAACTGGAACTGCACAAGGACTTAGACTTTCTCTTATGTATCCCTTGTCCATCAAGTCTTGCACTTGTCTCTCCAATTCTTTGGCTTCCTCCGGATTGACTCTATAGGCTGGTCGGTTTGGCAATGGAGCTCCTGGTACTAGATCAATCTGGTGTTCTATTCCCCTTATTGGTGGTAAACCAGCAGGAATATCTTCTGGAAAGATATCAGGGAACTTCTCAAGTAGTTGCACAACTTCTGGTGGAAGTTCTTGATCTTTATAATCTGTCAAAACACCTTCCTTAAAGATCATTAGTAGCACCTGTGTTTTGTTCTCTAAAGATTTTAAAACTTTAGATGGACTAATATAGAGATTAGTCTTACTTACCTTGTTTCCTTTGCTCATATCCTTTTGCAAGTCAAAGACTTGTTGTGGAGTTAAAGGAGCTAGGTTGTGCTTGCGTTTGTTGTGAGTGAAACTATAGTAGTTGGTGCGTCCATTGTGTATGGTCTCCTTGTCAAATTGCCAAGGCCTGCCAAGCAAAAGATGACCAGCTTGCATAGGAACCACATCACAAATTACCTTGTCAGCATATCGACCTATGCTGAAAGAAACTTCCACTTGTTCACCAATCTTTAGCTCGGTTTCATCATTTAACCACTTCAATCTATAAGGTCTTGGATGTGTGGTTGTCTTGAGACCTAGCTTATCAACCAAATACTTGCTAGCAACATTAGTACATGAACCACCATCAATGATCAAGCTACATACCTTGGATTCAATGGTGCATCTTGTATGAAAGATGTTCTCCCTTTGAATAGTTTCTGGTTCGAACATTGCACTAAGTACTCTTCTCGTCACAAGTATCTCTCCCTCATCTGGATAATCAGTGATCTCTTCATCAGTAGCATCCGCTTCTTCTTCTTCTTGAGTCTCATATCCTCCATCTTCTCTAAGGATCATGACTCTTTGATTAGGACAATCTCTTGCATAATGTCCTTTACCTTGGCACTTGTAACAAGTGATGTCTCGGTTTCTAGGTGCACTAGGCTTGCTTTGATCAGCCTTGTTACCCTTAGATGCATCAGCAGTGGAGTTCTTCTTGAACCGGCTCTCAATCTCAATGGACTTGCCCTTGTCATTTCTTTGAGCTGGGGGAGTCCAAGTGCTCTTACTCCTACTTGTAGCTGCGGTCTTGCGCTTGATGTGTTGCTCTGCTTGGATAGCAAAGTGGATTAGATCATGGAAGTGCTCATAGTTTTGTCTCTCCACCTTTCTTGTTATCCTATCTTGAAGTCCATCCAAGAATTGTGCCATCAAGGTTTCCTCAGAGTCTTGAACCTCTAAGCGATTCCTCATAGCATCAAACTCTTCATAATACTCCTCAACTGACTTGGAACCTTGAGTGAGCTTTCTGAATCTCTTTTGCAAGTCACGGTAGTAGTAACTTGGCACATATCTTCTCCTCAGCATGGCTCTCATGTCATCCCAAAGAGCAATGGGTGCACGCCTTAGTCTTCTCCTCTCGGATAGCTCTCGATCCCACCATGTCAAGGCGGTTTCAGTGAGCTGAGCAGCAGCTAGAGAGATCTTCCTTAGCTCGGAATAGTGGTAATAGTCAAAGATGTACTCCATGCGTGTCTCCCAATCAATATAGGCATCAGGATTAACCTTTCCAGCAAAGTTTGGTGGCGTGAGCTTCAAGTCCTTGCCTCCTTGCCATTGATCATGCTCTTGATCATGACCTCTTCCTCGGTTTCTTCCTCTATCTCTAGCATTTCTTATAGGAGGGGGTCTTTGTTCTTCTTCTTCTAGACTCGGCATGTCACTATCCGAATCATCCTCAGCTCGTGGGTTGTCTTGTTGTTGTTGTTGTTGTTGTTGTTGTTGTTGGGGTTGCTGGCCTTGAGGGTTGTTGTTTGCTCCTTGAACCGGTTGGTTGGCTCGAGCTTGTTGTCCTTGCTCTAGGCGAGTCATCCTTTCACTGATGGATTGCATTGCAACTAGGAGTTGAGCCATAGTAGTTGCGGTATCAGCTGAAGTTGAGCTAGTGTCTCCCATGTCTTAACCTGAAAAGAGTTTCAAGATCAAGTGAAGTTATCAACGAAATAAAACTACAAATGAAATGCAAGGGACCGAGATATAAAAACGATATGATAGCAAAGAAGTATGCAAAAAAGAAAGAAATCTCGAAATGCAAATGCCTTGTTCTAAAGATGGAAAGATGATATGCGATGGAGCTATACTAGGAAACTCGAAATGCAACAATCACAAAAACAGAAATCTTTTGGGTTTTTCTTGGGGTTTTCGGATCAAACAATAAAAACAAAACAAACTTTTATTTTCTTTTCGATTTATATGAAACAAGAACAACTATAAGCTTATCAATGGTGAAACACAAGAACTAAAGGAAAAATAAATTTTTATGGGTTTTTCTTTATCAAAACTAAACGATCTATCTAAAGAGAAAAGAAACAACCTGATTTGGAGCGTTTAGGCTCTGATACCAAAATGATATAGGCACAAAGAGGGCCTTGCTCAAGCTGGTTGGATAGGGGTGAGGATCAATGGACCGGTTGATAATGAAGAGGAGTGAGATGGAAGGATCTGATGTAGAGGATGGTTTGAATGATGGATCCGGTTGTATTGAGGCTCGCAAAGACACCAATGGAGATGAGAAACACCACTTGGTCGTATAACCAACTTGATGATTCAATGGATGGCAATGGAATAGATGTGGATATGGATCTAAGTTGCTTGTTCGAATAAACAACTCAACAAAGACAAAGAGATGGTTTGATGTGGTGAGGTTTTGATTGATTCACACAACCAAAGGATGGATCGAAGTGTAACCACAAGTTCTATGATGAGGAACTTGATATAACACGATTTGCTCTCAAGAATGCTTCTCACAAACTCTCAAAAGGCTTAGTAGTTGCTAGGGGCAAACTGACTCATATATTTCATAATGGTTAAAGATACATGACTGCTTATAAGGGACTTATATAGTGTCCAATGCAGTTGTGCCCTTCTAGGGGTCTTGAAGCAAAAACAATACAAAGACTCGATCTAGGACTTAAGAAAGCATAGGCTAAACAATGCCTGACTCAACGAAATGAAATAAAAGAAATAAAATGTCTCAAGACCCTGCAAGATAAACCATAGGATATAATTCATAATGTAAATGGACTTACCTTACTTACCTTGATGTGGATGAGATTTGAAAAGAAAGTAGCCGTTGGAGAGGAGCCTCTTTTGATCTTGTCAAGTGATGTCGTTTGAAGGCTTGCTCTTCTCTTCTCAATGCTCACCGTTTCACTTAGGCGTGATGACAAATAAGGAAACCATTCCTTTGTGAGGAAGAATGGACCATATATTATCATCATCCTTTGGACCAACTTGTATAACATAAGCTTCATCTTTATTAGCTTCTCCTCCGGTTATAGTGAATTGATCCATGCGGTTTGTGATGGCTTCTAGCTTGGTGTTGATGTTGCTCTTGATGAGAAGAACTTCTATGGCTTTGTTAAAGCTGGCAGTAACACCTCTAGTTCCTGATCTTGTCCTTGGAGCTTGTCTGAGTGTGGGGATGTTGATGTCTGGTTCTATGTCCTCATCAATAGGAGTTGTGAGTAAGAAGATATCCCACTTTCTATCCAGATGATCCAGATTGGCCTGTTCGGACATATGACAATATCTTCATGATTCTTATCAAACCAGGATGAACCACAATCTAAGAAGCTTTATTTGGAACCACTAATCAGTGGAGCATAACCAGGAAGTTGAATAAATCTCATAGGAGTTGTGAGCAAGAAGATATCCCACTTTCTATCCAGATGATTCCAGATTAGCCTGTTCGGACATATGGCAATATCTTCATGATTCTTATCAAACCAGGATGTGTTAATTTGTATGGATTAAGAGAGTATGAGTGGAGATTTGTTAAGAACTATATGAAGAACAAAGAGATAAACCGAGAGAGAGACAAGAAAGAGAGAGAGAGAGGTTTGCGCAAAGTAACAAGAGAGAGATGAGGAAAATATTTCCTTACTTGATTCAGAACATGTTACAAGATATTTAAGGACCAACACATGAGCAAATCGACAATAACAGATACAATAAACTAATGAGAGATAGTACAAGAAGAATAAACAAATAGGAGAGAGACTGGTCGATCTTGGCTCGGCCAGACGAGTGATAGTGACCGTTCACAACGGTTCTCTGCCTCTGATCTTCCTTAGACAGACCCGTGACTTCTTCCTCAACGACTCTATTCTTCTTGTATCGACATCCCCTCTTGTTTCTAGTCAATGTATCCTTCCTTGGTGATTTAAATAAGACTCTTCCTTGCCTTGCACGACACACAATAGTAAACCATCAACTCTTCATGCGCATGCATTGTCTCTTATTCATCACCACTGTCTATGCTAGCTTCATGTCTTCACTCCTTATTATTGCTTCATGTCAACACTCCCCCTCAAGCTTGACCATAGGTATTGATCAAGCTTGGAAACCATGAAGCATTCCCTCATTAAAACCTTTACTTGGAAAAACCACTTGGGATAAAAACCAAGCAAAGGAAAAAGAGTAGAATCCTTCATGACTAAGGGGATCAGTGACAGGTGAGGTCTATGAGTCCAAGCTTAGGATGGATGAACTCACAAACCTTGCTACTGGCTGCCTTGGTGAAGATGTCAGCCAGTTGATCCTCACTCCGAGTGTAGCATGGAAGGATCACTAGCTGCTCCACTGCTTGTCTTACTTTGTGGCAGTCCACCTCTATGTGCTTAGTCCTCTCATGGAAGACTGAGTTGCTTGCGATGTGTATTGCTGCTTGGTTGTCACAATGCATGGTCATTGGTGTACTGATCTCAATGCCCAAATCCTTGAGTAGACCTTTGATCCATATCAGCTCACTGGTAAGTTTCCTCATTGCTCTATATTCTGCTTCAGCACTTGAGCAAGATACCACCTTTTGCTTCTTACTCTTCCATGTGACTAGATTCCCTCCAATGAATGTGCAATACCCTGTGGTTGATCTTCTGTCTACTCTGTCTCCAGCCCAATCAGCATCACAATATCCCACAACTTCAGTACTCTTGTTACACGCCATCCAAACTCCTTGACCTGGCGCCTCTCTTAAGTATCTCAAGATCCTTTCTACCATGTTCCAATGGTGCACCTTAGGAGCTCCCATGTGTTGACTCACTTGGTTCACAGCAAAGCACACATCTGGTCTGGTAATGGTTAGATAGATGAGCTTGCCCACCATTCTTCTATACTTCTTGATATCTTGAAATGGAGTAGATTCATACTCCCCCTCTCGCAGCACCTTGTAGCCTTCTTCCAATGGTGTTTTGGCCTGTCTACTTCCAATGGTTCCTGCCTCATTCAAGATATCAAGTGTGTACTTCCTTTGAGATATGAACAGCCCCTCTTTAGAGCGGCAGAATTCAATACCTAGGAAGTACTTTAACTCTCCCAAATCCTTAATATCAAAAGTAGATTTGAGAAAAGATTTAGTTGAGATGATACCTTCCTTGTTGCTACCAGTGATGATTATATCATCAACATACACCAGTATAACTATGATGCCTTCCTTGCTGGTGAGAGTGAAGAGAGAATGGTCTGCTTGAGACTTCACAAAGCCTCTTCCATTCAATGTTGAGCTTAACTTGTGATACCATGCTCTTGGAGATTGTTTCAATCCGTAGATGGCCTTCCTGAGTCTAAGCACATTTCCTGGTTTCACCATGTCTTCAAGGCCAGGAGGAGGTCTCATGTATACTTCATCATCTAACTCTCCTTGAAGAAATGCATTCTTCACATCCATTTGCCACAAATCCCACTCCAAGTTGACGGCAAGTGAGAGTAGGATTCTTATGGTGTGCAGTTTTGCCACTGGTGCAAATGTATCCAAGTAATCTTCACCATACACTTGAGTGTAACCTCTTGCCACCAGTCTGGTTTTCTTCCTCTCGGGCTTTCCATTGGCTCCATACTTGATTGTGAAGAGAAGCCGACTTGTCACTGCTTTCTTCCCTTTGGGAAGCTCACTTTCAAAGTATGTTCCATTCTTTTCCATAGCTCCCATCTCCTCTCCAACAGATGCTCCCCACTCTTCATCTTGTATGGCTTCCTCATATGTCTTTGGAATCCATTCTTGATCCAATTCGGTGATGAAGGCTTGATGTTCTGCTGGATAGTGAGCTAGTGAGCATACTGCACTGATTGGATGTGCCACGGCTTTAGCATTGAAGTAAACCCTTGTGTTGATCCATTCTGAAGCTGGTCTCCTGTTCCTTGTACTCCTTCTCAAGGTTTGTATTTGATCAGCTTGATTGTTGTCACTTGGTTCCTCATGAGTTTCTGTGGCTGCTTGTGGTTGTGATCCCATCTCTTCTTGATCATGGGATACTCCTGAGTTCTCTTCAGGCTGAACTTGCGCAGTTTGATCATCTCCATGGCCCCCTTCATGATCATGATGAGATACTCCAACTTCTTCCACTACTTCTTCAGCAGCCCGAGTGGAGGTCTCCCTGACCCTTTCTGATGCCTTTGGTAGACTGATGCCAAGTCTCTCCATAATGGTTCTCAGGTTGTTAGCTCTATCAGTGGCTGATTGAGAGAGATCTTTGAGCTCATCCCAACTCTTTTCATCATAGTAGCCGGTTGATTCCATGAACTTAACATCCCTTGATACCAGAACTCTTCTAGTCTCTGGTACATAACATTTGTAACCCTTCTGGTGGGTTGAATACCCAATGAACATTGCCTTTCTACTCTTGGCCTCCAGCTTGTTTCTAAGCTCTCCTGGAATCAAAACAAAACACACACACCCAAACACACGCAAGTGATCTATGGATGATCTAGTTTTGTTCAATACCTCATATGGAGTGGCATTGTGAAGAACTCTTGTTGGCGTGCGGTTGATAAGATAAGCAGCAGTAACCACTGCATCTCCCCAAAACCGCTTAGGCACATTGGAGTGGAACATCATGCTCCTGGCCACTTCCATCAAGTGTCTATTCTTCCTTTCTGCCACACCATTTTGTTGAGGTGTGTAAGGACAGCTTGTTTGGTGTATGATTCCGTGTGTAGCTAGGTGTTGTTTGAAGGCTGAGCTAGTGTATTCACCACCATTATCTGATCTAAGAATTTTAATCTTAACATTGAAATGGTTAGTGACATAATTCTGAAAATTTTTAAAGGCTTCTAGTACCCTATCTTTTGATTGCAGCAAAGTAATCCAAGTGTACTTAGACTTTTCATCTATAAAAGTCACAAAATACTTATGCTGTTCTCTAGATGCACAAGGAGCAGTCCAAACATCAGAATGGATTAAATCAAAGCAATTATCATAGATGGTCATTGATTTAGGAAACACATTTCTACAATGTTTTCCTAATATACAAGCCTCACAATCGCTTTTAAAAGTAATACTAGGCAACAGGATGTTCAAGGCATGAGAATGAGGATGTCCTAATCTAGCATGCCATATTACATCTTTAGGGAATTCAGAAACAGAATTGAAATAGCAAGATAAATCAGAAGCTGGTCTTGTGTCCTCAAGCAAGTACAAGTCTCCCTTGGTAACACCTTTTCCAAGCAACTTACTAGAATCAATATCCTGAAAAGACACACTGTTAGGCCTGAAAGTAACTTGACAATTCAAATCATTAGTCACTCTTTTAACCGACAGCAGGTTAGAAGCAAATGTGGGCATGTAAAAAGCTTTAGACACTTTGTCAAACAATTTTAGATCACCAACTCCTTCTATTGGAATTTTATCTCCATTTGCTATCATCACATTTCCTAAGGCAGGTTGAATGTTTTTAATCAAGCTTAAATCACTAATCATATGGTGTGATGCACCAGAATCAATAATCAGAGGTTTAGCAGTTTTAAAAACACTCATAGAGCTACCAACAGTGTGAGAAGCACTAAGAGAAGTACCAAGAGTTTTAGGTATACCAGATTCTTTTAAGGCCTTGATGAAAGCACTTAAGTCAGACTTTGTGATGATCTCATCTAGATTGGCCCTTGGTGTAGCATAGACTGATGCAGAGGTCATGGCACTCCCCACGCCACTGCTGCTTGCTCCCATAGGGTGTGGTGTGGTCGGCTCTGCCCCATCAGTTGAAAGGTTTGCTCTTGCATCCTGGTGCTGAGGGCGAGTTTCCCTGAACTTGTTTGGCTTCAAGTGAGGGTGAAGAAGCCAGCACTTGTCCTTTAGGTGACCTCTCTTCTTGCAATGGTCACAGATCAAGGCTTTCTTCTCCTCTTGCTTGTATGCCTTGTTGGCCACAGCTTCTTCAGCCTGGTGAGCCATGTTCAGGTCTCCTTTGTTGCCAAATAAGCCCACTGATCCTTCCTCTTTCTGGATTTGAGCGCATACTTCATCCAGGTCAGGAAGCTTGTCAGATCTCAAGATATGCTTAATCAAGCTACCATAAGATGGGCTGAGGGTGAGCAGCAGTCCAAACACTTTATCCTCTTCACGCCTGGTTAGGAGAGTGGTAGGATCTGTTGTGTGTGGCCTTAGTATCTCCATCTCTGCCCAAAGAGACCTGAACTTGCCAAAGTGAGGTTGGAACTCTCCATCTCCTTGGTTAAGGGCGCCAATGGCTCTTTTCACTTCAAATACTCTAGTAAGGTTGGAGACATTTCCATAGACCTTGTAGAGAGTATCCCACAGCTGCTTGGTAGTCTCACAGTAGGAGTAAGACTCCATTATTGCTGGTTCAAGAGAGCTGAGGAGAGCTGAGAGCACCATGAGGTCTTCTTGACTCCATTTTTCTTCATCAGCTACCACCACTACCTCTTTTCCATCTTCTCCTTGGGTGATTTGCTTTGGAGCAGCTTCTGTTGTAGCATACTTCCATAAACCTCTTCCTCCAAGGGCTCTCTTCACCATCCTTGCCCAGAAGAGGTAGTTAACCCCTTTCAAGGTCACAGGTATGTTGAGATGTTTGTTGTTGTTGTTGTTTTCTTCCATTCTTCCTTCAGAATCGCCAAGAACTTTTCAAGAACAGGAGAGAGAAAGTTTAAAGAAAAAGATTGAAACAAGAACAGAGTGTTTGCGGAAGTTTGATTTAGGTTCAAGAGCTTTGTTGCTCTGATACCATGATAATTTGTATGGATTAAGAGAGTATGAGTGGAGATTTGTTAAGAACTATATGAAGAACAAAGAGATAAACCGAGAGAGAGACAAGAAAGAGAGAGAGAGAGGTTTGCGCAAAGTAACAAGAGAGAGATGAGGAAAATATTTCCTTACTTGATTCAGAACATGTTACAAGATATTTAAGGACCAACACATGAGCAAATCGACAATAACAGATACAATAAACTAATGAGAGATAGTACAAGAAGAATAAACAAATAGGAGAGAGGCTGGTCGATCTTGGCTCGGCCAGACGAGTGATAGTGACCGTTCACAACGGTTCTCTGCCTCTGATCTTCCTTAGACAGACCCGTGACTTCTTCCTCAACGACTCTATTCTTCTTGTATCGACATCCTCTCTTGTTTCTAGTCAATGCATCCTTTCTTGATGATTTAAATAAGACTCTTCCTTGCCTTGCAAGACACCCAATAGTAAACCATCAACTCTTCATGCACATGCATTGTCTCTTATTCTTCACCAATGTCTTTGCTAGCTTCATGTCTTCACTCCTCATTATTGCTTCATGTCAACAATTCTCCACTGATTAGTGGTTCCAAATAAAGCTTCTTAGATCGTGGTTCATCCTGGTTTGATAAGAATCATGAACATATTGCCATATGTCCGAACAGCTAATCTGGAATCATCTGGATAGAAAGTGGGATATCTTCTTACTCACAACTCCTATGAGATTTATT
>NW_026618222.1:0-13185 GCF_000801105.2 Raphanus sativus
ACGCACGTGCTGGTCCTGGCCGCCGGCGGCTAGCCCCGTGCTGGTCCTGGCCGCCGGGCGGCTAAGCCCCCTTGCCTGGTTCGGGCCGCCGGGAAACTTCAAAAGAAACCCGTTCTCTCAAACCGTGAGGACCAAGAAAACGATCAACATATCAAATCGAAGCCCTCGTCGAGACGCACGTGCTGGTCCGTAGCCGCCGGGCGGCTAGCCCCCGTGCTGGCCGTGGCCGCCGGCGGCTAGCCGCCCGTGCTGGCCGTGGCCCCGCCGGGCGCTAGCCCCGCGCTGACCATGGCCGCCGGCGGCTAGCGCCCGTGCTGGCCGTGGCCGCCGGGCGGCTAGCCCCGTGCTGGCCGTGGCCGCCGGCGGCTAGCGCCCGTGCTGGCCGTGGCCGCCGGGCGGCTAGCCCCCGTGCTGGCCATGGCCGCCGGCGGCTAGCGCCCGTGCTGGCCTGGCCGCCGGGCGGCTAGCCCCGTGCTGCCGTGGGCCGCCGGCGGCTAGCGCCCGTGCTGGCCATGGTCGCCGGGCGGCTAGCCCCGTGCTGGCTCGGGTCTTCGGATAACGATCTTCGTACACGAATCCCAGTCCCGGCAATCTGAAGTCTGTACTTCGATTCTTTCCCAAGTCCTCGCAGGATAAATCATCGAGATTCCGTGTACGAAACTACGGTTCTTACTCCAATCTAAGACTGTCGGAAACATTCGGAAACTCGTAAGATATCGACGGGAAGGAAGATCTGAAACTCTTCGTACGAAACAGCGATGGTTATCTTAAAACACCACTCGTCTCAACTCTACGAACGAATGAAGAACTTCCAAAGAAATCGTAGAAAACGACGGAAGTCCTGGAAACGGCCCGAAAGGGACCAAACACGATCGGACAGTCCGTTTACGATTATCTGAGGTAGATACGACGATTTACGTTTATCTTTACATAGCAAGATAAATGCTAAATTTCCGGAAAGATAAATGTCAAGTTTCCCGATGGAAGCCGACGAAAATGGAAAGAAGCCCGTCTTGCGGCCCAGAAGGAGAATAGACCGTCATAAGAAGGAGTATATTAAAGGAGCTTTGGGAGAGGAAGAAAGGCAGAGCGAAAATCATTAAGAGAGAGAGAAATCCGAGATTGGAGACCTAGAGAGCTCCTGTTAGGTTAAGAACTTAGAATTCAGAGGTAGACTAGCAAGGTAGGACCTAGAACGTCCGGCCGCCTCTCGTTCTACTTTCATCTTGTCCGCAGGCTCCTGTCTCTCTCGGAAGAATCTAAAATTCTTTTACTCAGAGTTCCGCACATAGAAACCCTAGGCGTTATTCTCGACACGCCCGTTTCTATGACAAACGCTCGTACTAGACGAACTCCGCCAGGCAGTTCGATCTCTTGTCAAATCTTTCCAACTGAACTACGTCCGACTTGATCCTCGAAAGGGTACGTAGGCAGCCTTCCTTAAGGTCCAGTTTCTAATCTTAATCGCAGACTCATGTCTCTCTCGGAAGGATCTAACAATCCTTTTACTTAGAGTTCCGCACATAGAAACCCTAGGCATTATTCTCGACATGCCCGTTTCTATGACAAACGCTCGTACTAGACGAACTCCACCAGGCAGTTCGATCTCTTGTTCAAACCCTTCCAACTGAACTACGTCCGACTTGATCCTCGAAAGGGGTATGTAGGCAGCCTTCCTAAAGGTCCAGTCCCAAATCTCAATAAAACCTTTCCGCATTTATTTGATCACTTGTCGTTGGTTGTCGCAGAGAATCCGGACCTTCAGGGAAAGTTAGGTTTACTTAGCTTTCCTCCGTTTTACTTAATCAAAATCGACAGTGCGAATTTCGGTTCCCACAGTTTGGCGCTAGAAGGAGGGGGGGTCGGATTCTCTTACTCAAAAACCTACGATTGATAAAACAGCATGGCCACATCACCTGTCCGCAACATCGTGTCATTCGGGGATAGAGCAACGGCTGGTCAAGCCAAACCTCACGACGAACTCCTCGTTATCAAACTAACGATCCAGGACATCGACGCAGTGAGAATATTGGTCGACACCGGATGCTCGACAAATATTATATAAAAACACCCTCGAGAGGATGGGAATCGACCTAAATGCTATCACGGACGATCCCAATCCGATAATCGGACTCTCAGGAAACATCACAATGACCCTCGGCTCGGTCGATCTATCGGTCAGAGCCGGGAGCGTCACGAAGACGGTGGAATTTTTGGTAGTCGACGGTCCAGCAGCATATAACGCGATCGTCGGGACTCCGTGGTTAAATTCCATGCGAGCGATCCCCCGACGACTTCCATCTGTGCTTCAAATTTCCAACCCTCTCCGGAGTGGAAACAATACAAGGAGATCGTAAAGCGCCGCAAGTCTGCTTGGCCACTGGGTTAAAACGGAAAAACTCCAAGCCCGAAATTAAACCAAAAAAAGCAAGCAACCCACGAACCAGCATCGCAGGACCCTCCAGAAATCTTCTGGCAATCGCAAAGAGCTGAGGTCCTAGAAGGGAAACGTGAGCCCACTTGCGAACCGGTAATTTCGGTCTGCCTCGACGAGACTAACCCAGAGCGGTGCGTGGAGATTGGAGCCAATCTCCGCGATCCGTTGAAAGCAGAACTCATCGCGTGTCTCAAGAAGAACCTTAACACGTTCGCTTGGACTGCGGAAGATATGCCGGGAATCGACATCAACATAACGAACACGAACACTCGTAAACCGAAGGAACCGAGCAGCCGACCCCGCCCTGGCCGTAGACGCCGGGCGGCTAGCGCCCGTGCTGGCCGTGGCCGCCGGGCGGCTAGCCCCGTGCTGGCCGTGGCCGCCGGCGGCTAGCCCCGTGCTGGCCGTGGCCGCCGGCGGCTAGCCCCGTGCTGGCCGTGGCGCCGGCGGCTAGCACCCGTGCTGGCCGTGGCCGCCGGGCGGCTAGCCCCGTGCTGGCCGTAGGCACCGGCGGCTAGCGTCCGTGCTGGCCGTGGCCGCCGGACAGCTAGCCCCGTGCTGGCTCGGGTCTTCGGACAACAATCTCTGGTACACAAGTTCCAGGCCCCGGCCGTCAGAAATCTGTACTTCGAGTCTTTCCCAAAGTCCTCGCAGGACGAATCATTGAGATTCCGCGTACGAAACTCCGGTTCTTACACCAAGCTAAGACCGTCGGAAACACTTCGGAAACTCGTAAGATATCAACGGGAAGGAAGATCTTAAATTCTTCGTACGAAACAGCGATGGTTATCTTAAGACACCACTCATCTCAACTCTACGAACGAATGAAGAACTTCCGAAGAAATCGTAGAAAACAACGGAAGTCCTAGAGACGGCCCGAAAGGGACCAAACGTGATCGGACAGTCCGTTTACGATTATCTAAGATAGATACGACGATTTACATTTATCTTTACGTAACAAGATAAATGCTAAGTTTCCCAAAGATTAATGTCAAGTTTCCCGATAAGTATGGAGGCCGACGAAAATCAGCGTTTCTAATACTAAAATTCGATAACATTTTACGGAACACCTTTCGTTAAAATAAATTCTCGAAAATATTTCACGAGACAGCTTTTGCCTGATTAAACTCGACAATATTTTACAAAACAGTTTCCGTAAAATTAAAGTCGACAACATTTTGTGAAAAACTCTCGTTAGATAAAAGCTCAACAATATTTTACGAAACATCATTCGTAAAGTATAATAAGATCGTAAGCTTCTTGACCTGACCAGTTCGCTCATAGCTTGACGAAACAAGAAGCCCCACTCGAGTGACATCTTGCCATTCGTTTTTACTTGTCTACCCACCTTAGCCTTCTTCGAGTTTCGCCTACTTCTCCTCCCTTTGCTTCAACGATTCTGCAACGATTCTGCACTGTTCCTTCATGCTTCATCAAAAATCGATTCTCGATTCAGTATCGGACTTTTCGAAGACCTTTGACGATGAAACGGTAGAAGACAAAGAGGAAACGGACATGAGGCAATCTCGAGTAATCAATGAGACTAAGGTACATCCGACTTAGAAATTTTATCAAAGTTTTAATTTTTCGTAGGAAAGGAATGGGAACGTCTTGTAAACTGCCGTAAAATTTAGGGAACTTAGAACCTAGGTGGATAGTATAGCAAGATAAGTCTTAGGCATTTTCTTCCAGTTTCGTTCTATTGTTCCTTGACTGTTTAGGCAGAACGTGCAAACCGATCTAATCTCTCGAAAAACCGAAGAACGATCGCCGCGCATCCTTGGTAACTCTTTCCGCTTCCGTGAGACTAATGGCACGACGGAGAGCAACAAAATTAACGAAATAACCTTCGGTAAAACTTCATGAGTAACCCGAAGCAACTTTCGCCAAAAAACGAAACCTAAAGTGGAAAATCGTTTCCGAAAAGCCATCACCCCATAACTTGGAAAACTCCTCTATGATTGGCATGTCTATCTCGACGAACTCTATTCGGCCCTCGGCCAACTACGTCTTTCCATAAAGCCCGAACATACACTCGACATCGCCATTAAGGACAATCGTCAACTAAACATGATCTTAACGGTAACACAAAGGGTCATTGTAGAAACCCGTGTAAAAAAAAAAATTATATTGGAGTTTGAGGTAAAGCTTTTGGGATTGAAAGAATGATGAAGAATGTTGAGTTTGATCATTTCAAACTTAACATGGTTCAGAGAAAATGGAAGATTGGTCGAGCATCTGTTTTGAGGTCGAGCCGCGGGCGATAAGGATCGATCGGCAAGTTTTGAAGTACAAGTGGTCGAAGAATTGATCGTGGGAGAAGCCATGAGACAGATAAGCTGCTCTACCATTGATAGAAGTTTCTTAGATTAATCAGACGGATGTTTTGGAGCATAACATTTTTGGAAGCACGACGTTTTAGAAGCTCGACGTTTTTGAAGCCGACGTTTCTTAACCACTAAGTTTTCCCGGGAAATCTTCGTATCGATAAATTATCACTCTGGAGACATAATGAAGCAGGACGGGAATTAAGCAGGACGGGAAGTAAGCACGACGGGATCGAAGCATGACGGGAAAACCCGAAATCGACAAAACCCTGATTTCGGTATTATCGAATTTTTCGAGGAAGCCGGAGGCTCGGGAAATATTTTCCATCAAGGTCAGAATTCTTATGGAGTATTTTAAAAATATTCAGCGCATCAGAACGGGCAAGAAAAATATTCGGGAATCATCGCGGGACGAAAATTCACCGAAAAGGTCGAAACCGTCGAATTGACCGAGAAGCTCGAGGTGGCCTTATCTGAGAGATAAGGACGTGATGTAACCTGCCTGGCATGGTATGTGGCAAGGGAAGCAGGAGGTGTTGAAGCCCAGGAGAGCACAGCATGCTGAGTGACACCCAGAAGCACGAGGTGCCGCGATACCTGCGATCGGAGCATGCTGAGCGACATGTGTGCGCTGAGTGTCAATCTGGATGAGGTCAGGACGTGGATCAGACACATGGAAGGTGTGGTGTCACCCTGCAGGAAGCTATGGTCATGCCATCAGACATGTGGAGCACGAGGTGCCGCGACGCATGCGTCCGGAGGCATGCGAAGCGACACACGGGCTGCCACACGGCTTGTTTGTGATTGGTTGCTGCAACCTATATATACCCCACGACCCTCAGCTTATTTCATCACATTCAGACAAGTTTAAACTCAGAGAAAAACGTGAGAGAGAAAGCTAGAGAGAGAAAGTTCGAGTTCGATCATTTTCGAGTCTTTTTCGGCAGTTTTTGAGAGTTATCGAGAAAAGTTACTCTGCGCGATTTGAGTCAGCTACTACAGAAGCTCTGCTTGAGTGAAGATCAGTCCAGAACGTGGGTCTACTTGTGAAGGTCAGGAAGAAAGGGTTCGGATCGCTGAAGTCGGGTTTGGGGTCGAGGCCACGGTCAACCGAAAACTGTGAGTTATAGTCAATTGTTTGCTAAGCTGTTTTCATGCAGGTTCCTGTTACTTGGAGGTTGGATCATGGCAGGAGGCCAGGTCTAAACTGAGTAACAGTTTGATTAGTTTATAGTTGAGATTGAAGTTGATAGCATGCTTAGTTATTGCTTGAGAATCGTAGTAGCATGCTAATGGTTAGGTTGATTGGTTAGTTAGCGATTGCTGAATGCTTAGATGATATCGCTAGGTTGTGGTTAGTTAGATATTCTGGAATTAGTTTTATGCTATATTCTGGAATGTGTTTGATTGTGGTTGTTGTGATTATTGCTTGGAACCTCGGTTATATTACCGGGTTTGGTATTGTTTATATATTGGCCGACAGCATTGTGTAACCCACATTGCTAGGCGTATTAGGGGTGAGTTAGTGTTCCTTCAGACCTCGTACCTGGCGGGTTTAAGGAAACCCCTTATTCGCTGGATCGGGAAGACTCAGAGAGACGGGGTCATGGCCTATGGCTGAGTGTTACACGACGGTGTAACGTGGCAGTGACCCGAAGGACTGTGGGCTGTCGCGCGGTGACCCGAATGACTGTGGGCCGCGGTCGGTTGAAAGTTCCTTCTTCTGGCCTTTGTGGTAGGAAGATAGGATATTGCCGATAGTGAAGGAGGAACCTAACGTCACCGGGGCCCGAGTTAGATATATATTATATAGTGTAAAGGGATTGGTAAACCCTGGTTAAGTTTTATCGACTATCTTATAGTATCGATATTTTACTCGTATTATTTTCTGCTGCGGATTTCTGATATTTTTATATGCGTATTTTATATCGTTATTATCTTTGGGTTGTGCTATTAGGTGAACCTCTCGCTTTAGATTGTTTGGGGTGGGATAGCGAGGGGTTGTATTTGTTAGTTGGGGATTGTAACTCACTGAGTAATGCTAGATTACTCATCCCTCACTCGTTGTTGTTTTCAGGTGACCAGTAGTGTTGATAGAGGAAGCGGGAAGTTAGGCCGGCTGGTGTAGATTTTGCATCTCTTTTTGCTTGCGACGTTTTCAGACTATAAGTATGTATCTTTTCTCTTGGCATGCCACCACGTGTATAATATTTTGTGTGTTGTGAACCGAATATGATATAAGATAAATAAATCGATGTTTTGTAAATGACTTGTTGTATCTGATATTAGCTTTGTCCAAGCTAACACAACGTCAGATTGGGGTACGGGTTGAAAAGCCTTAGGCTTTAGTCTGACGGGACGTGTTAGCGGCGAACTGGCCAAGTCACGAATTGCACTCTTTGTGATCATGGCTGGATCGTTCCTAACCCGTCATGTAGCGCTCCCGGACCTTGGTAGAAAGTCAGCCGTCGGTCATGTTCTTGTTTGATTGTTGGCCGGTGGTTCGACCTATACCTAGAACGGTTCGGGGGTGTTACAGCGGTGGTATCAGAGCATGGTTTCGTCCATGCGTGACACAAGTGCTTTTCAATGTTTTATCGAGTCAAAAGGAGTCGCAAAAAGATGCTTTAGGAAACCAGCCACTTCCCGTGTTAGGATAGATTCCACTAGGACTTACCCTTTTAATTGTGTGCAGATGGCTAATCGCGGGATAGGTGATGATGGACGAGATCGGATATGGAGAGAGGGTAGGGTTTCGACAGGAAGAGGATTGGGCTACAGATCAGATCAGGGTAATGGCAATGGAGCCAGTGAGGTGTTTGGACATGATAGGAGCCCTCTTCAGAGAACAAAATCCTTTCCGGTGTACGGTAACATGGCTAGAGAAGACAGTTTGTTGAGCACTAGTCCGAGTCGTATTTGGGCTCAGAGACATCAACAAGATCAATCCGCTCAATCAAACCCGAGGTCAGATCAGAACCGTGCCACAGAAAGACCACAAGATCAAGGAGCAGAAAACACTATGAAGCTTTTGCACGACGTGATGACCCAGGCGCTTAGTAACCGAAGCACGCAAACTCATACCCCTGAAGTTTCCAAGCTGTTATCTACCATGAAGAACATTGGATCCTACAAGTTCAAGGGAGGATCAGATCCTATTGAAGCTCTTAAGTGGATTACTATGATGGAGAAGAATTTTGAAGCCATGGAGTGCCCAGAAGAATATAAGAAGAAGATCGCTGTGTACTATCTGGAAGGCGACGCAACAGGATGGTGGGACAGCATAGACAGGCAGCGTGGACATACCATCACATCATGGGAATCGTTCAAGGAAGAGTTCGAGAGGAAATACTTTCCTCCTGAAGCGAAGCATCGATTGGAGCGTCAGTTTATGAACCTTGTTCAAGGAGATAGGCCAGTGAGGAGTTATGATTCTGAATTCACAAGGTTGAGGCGACATGTTTTTGATGGACGTGAAGACGAAGGACTATGATCCGTAACTTCATGTACGGATTAAAGCCGGAGCTTGGAAGTCGTTTAGCTGGAAGCAACTTTAGCAGCTTGTCCGATCTGGTGGAGAAGGCTGTTAATGTTGAGGCTGTACTGGAGGCAGAAAGGAAGGTTACACAACATTCTGGAGGACACACCAAGTTTAACCAAGGAGAAAGATCGAATTACAACAAGGGTCCAAGATTCAACAGAGGTAAAGGCAGAGGATATGGAGGCCGAGGAAATTATCGCAGTAACAATGGGGTTTGTTACATATGTGGTCAGCCGGGACACATTTCAAGTTTTGTCCCAAGAACCAGCAGAATAACCAGCGGAGTAACCAGCAGGGTTATCCAACAATAAGGATAGAAGATGTTACTTGTTTCTCCTGCGGTAGGAAGGGCCATTATGCTTCGTCTTGTCCAAACAAGCCAATCCCTGCGACCCCTCTCGCCATCCGAGCTCCTCCTAGCCGTCCAGCAATTGAGCCAGCACCAAAGAAGCAAAACCTAGGAGGCAGAGTTTATGCCTTAGGTGTAGAAAACCCTGACAATGCAGGACCGTCAAGCGGTCCCATCACAGGTATTGTGGGTGTTTAACCTCCTCTTTTATTGCATGGGATTGTTTTGTAGATTTAGTTTCTGGAATTTAGTTAGGATTCTGGTTAGGTATAGATTGCTTGATCGCTAGGTTGCGCGTTAGAAATATTTCGATTGTGTTTGATGATTGTGCGAGTCTTGATTAGTAGTATTGTGATTGAGATATTGTTGATTGAGTTACTGTGGCAGGAACCATACATGTTGCTGGTAAACCCACACATGTATTGTTCGATTCGGGGGCAACACATAGTTTTTGTGACCCCTGAGGTTGCTGCCCAGTTCTGGGATTGCTTTTTGGTTGACAGGGTAAACGTGGCAGTCTTGACCCCCGCAGACCGAACCCTTCAAGCGAGTCAGTGTATCAAGAATGTTCCATTGGTTATTCAGCAGAGAGAGTTTGTGGCAGATTTGTTAGTCGTGCCTTTGGAAGGGTACGAAGTCATCCTTGGAATGGATTGGTTATCGTTCTACGGAGTTCAGATTGATTGTGGAAAGGGAAGACTGTTGTTTGGCAGAGGCAAACGTCCAGAGATGGTATACTATGGAATCAGTCCTAGTATGACAGTGTCACTGGTAGCAGCATTGAGAGTGCAAGATTTGTTTCAAGACGGAGAAGTGTATTTGGTAACTTTATCGGTTAGTGGAGGAGCCACTAATGATGAAGTTAAGATTGAAGACATAGAAGTGGTCAAGGAGTTTGAAGATATTTTTGAGCCACTAAAGGAATTACCTCCACCTCGGAGTAATCCCTTTACTATTACTTTGGAGCCTGAAGCAAAACCTATAGCTAAGGCACCGTATCGGATGGCACCTGCGGAGTTGGCTGAACTCAAGAAACAATTAGAAGATCTATTGGGAAAGGGATTCATCCGATCGAGTTCTTCACCTTGGGGAGCTCCTGTGTTATTTGTGAAGAAGAAAGATGGAAGCAGGGTTGTGTATCGATTACCGCGGAATCAACAACATCACCATAAAAGACAAGTATCCTCTTCCGAGGATAGATGAGTTGTTGGACCAGCTTAAAGGAGCTAGTTGGTTTTCGAAGATTGATTTGGCATCAGGGTATCATCAAATTCCCATTGCCAAGTCAGACGTCATGAAGACAGCATTTCAGACGAGGTATGGGCAGTATGAGTTCGTGGTTATGCCCTTTGGTCTCACAAACGCACCCGCAGCTTTCATGCGTTTGATGAATGAAGTATTTCACGACTACCTCGACAAGTTCGTGATCATTTTCATTGATGACATCCTGGTGTACTCGAGAAGTAAGGAGGAGCACGAAGAGCATCTGAAACTGGTTATGGAGAGGTTACGAAGTCAGAAGCTGTTTGCCAAGTTTAGCAAGTGCTCGTTTTGGAAGAGAAAGATAGGATTTCTTGGTCACATTGTGTCAGGAGAGGGCGTGGCTCCTGATCCAGAAAAGGTCCAAGCCATACGAGAATGGCCTCGACCTACCACTGTGACGGAAGTGAGGAGTTTTCTAGGACTCGCGGGCTATTATCGGAAGTTTGTTAAGGACTTTTCCTCCATTGCAAAGCCCTTAACTAAACTGACCGTTAAAGCAGTTCCTTTCCTATGGGTGGAAGAAACGGAGAAGGCATTCAAGAAGTTGAAGGAAGCTCTCACGACCGCACCTGTGTTAGCTTTACCTGAGCAAGGTAAACCTTACACAGTGTACACGGATGCTTCACGAGTTGGGTTAGGCTGTGTGCTAATGCAAGATGGGAGAGTTATTGCATATGCCTCGCGACAACTACGGAAGCATGAAGATAACTACACTACACATGACTTGGAGTTGGCGGCTGTGGTATTCGCTTTGCGAATATGGAGATCGTACTTGTATGGAGAAGAAGTGGAGGTATACACAGACCACCAAAGTCTTAAATACCTCTTTCACTCAGCCAGATCTCAACCTGCGCCAGCGTAGATGGATGGAGTTTGTGCTGACTACGACTTAAAGATTCGCTACCATCCTGGTAAAGCGAATGTTGTTGCGGATGCCTTAAGTCGAAGAAAGTTGGACGCAGATTTGGAAAAGAAGTGGAGCTGTTGAATCAAGAGCTGAAGCAAGTAAAGTTGGTTGCCTTGGAAGGTCAGACAAGTGAACCATTGGGATTACAAGCAGTGAACCAGGCCAGCTTGATTCAGAAGATTCGAGAGGAGCAACTTAGAGATGAGAAATTACAGAAGATTGCTGAAGAACTCAGAGGGCAATCCGGACCAAATAGTGCTGGATACTACTTGGCGGAAGATGGAACCTTGCTTATTAATGGAAGGATCACGGTTCCTAAGGGGCAAGGGCTGAGAGATGAGATACTAAGGATGGCACACCATTCCTTACTTAGTATCCATCCTGGAAGTTCAAAGATGTACCGAGACGTGAGAAGATACTATCATTGGCCGGGCATGAAGAGATCAGTAGCACAATGGGTTGCTCAGTGTGCGACTTGTCAACAAGTGAAAGTCGAGCATCAAGTTCCAGGAGGATTGCTGCAGAGTCTTCCGATACCTCAATGGAAATGGGATTCTATTTCCATGGATTTCATCACTGGATTACCTACTGCTCCAGGTAGATCGAACAACTCAATCTGGGTGTTTGTGGATAGGTTAACCAAGGTTACACACCTGTTACCTATGCGGGATACGGATAAAGTGGAAGTATTGGCCGAGCAGTACATCGACCAAATTGTGAAGCTACATGGTGTACCTTCAGACATCGTCTCAGATCGTGACCCTAGGTTCACAGCAGCATTTTGGGAAGCATTACAAGAAGCCTTGGGAACTAAACTGTTCAGAAGCACGGCGTTCCACCCAGAAACAGACGGCCAAACGGAGAGAACCATTCGGACCATCGAGGACATGCTCCGGATGTGTATTCTCGATTGGGCAGGAAATTGGGAAAGCATTTACCGTTGGTTGAGTTCTCATACAACAACAGTCACCATGCGAGCATAGGGATGTCACCTTATGAAGCGCTGTATGGAAGGCCTTGCAAAACACCTTTGTGTTGGACGGAAGTGGGAGAAAGAAGAATGTTTGGATCGCCTATCGTACAAGAGACTATGGTTAAGCTGGAGACGATTCAAACCAACATGAAGAAGGCTCAAGACCGTCAGAAGAAGTATGCTGACCAGTCAAGAAGAGAGGTAACTTTTGAGATAGGAGATTGGGTCTACTTGAAGGTTACAGCACAGAAAGGGAAGGACAGATTTGGTAAGGTCGGGAAACTCGCAGTCAGATTCATTGGTCCATACAAGATCATCGGGAAAGTTGGTGAGGTAGCTTACCGATTGGATCTGCCAGAGGATATGCATCTACATCCGGTGTTCCATGTTTCCATGCTTCGGAAACATATACGGGATCCAAGTGCTGTTGAGCCCGAGAGAATTGAGGAGCTAAGGACGAACCTTACATACCCGGAAGGACCAATCCGACTTGGAGAAAGGCGTATTCGGAAGCTGAAGAATCGTGAGATTGCCCAAGTACAAGTATTCTGGGGAAGACAAAACAGGATTCATGTCACTTGGGAAGATGAAGAGAGATTCAAGGCGATCACCCGGGTTTTTCCGAGAGGATGTTGTGATGGAGGAAGGAGGCCCCTCACATCCTTAGAATTCGAGGACGAATTCTATTAAGGGGGGAGAATGTAGAAACCCGTGTAAAAAAAAAAAAAATTATTATTGGAGTTTGAGGTCAAGCTTTTGGGATTCAAAGAATGATGAAGAATGTTGAGTTTGATCATTTCAAACTAACATGGTTCAGAGAAAATGGAAGATTGGTCGAGCATCTGTTTTGAGGTCGAGCCGCGGGCGATAAGGATCGATCGGCAAGTTTTGAAGTACAAGTGGTCGAAGAATTGATCGTGGGAGAAGCCATGAGACAGATAAGCTGCTCTACCATTGATAGAAGTTTCTTAGATTAATCAGACGGATGTTTTGGGAGCATAACATTTTTGGAAGCACGACGTTTTAGAAGCTCGACGTTTTGAAGCCGACGTTTCTTAACCACTAAGTTTTCCCGGGAAATCTTCGTATCGATAAATTATCACTCTGGAGACATAATGAAGCAGGACGGGAATTAAGCAGGACGGGAAGTAAGCACGACGGGATCGAAGCATGACGGGAAAACCCGAAATCGATCAAAAACCCTGATTTCGGTATTATCGAAATTTTTCGAGGAAGCCGGAGGCTCGGGAAATATTTTCCATCAAGGTCAGAATTCTTATGGAGTATTTTAAAAATATTCAGCGCATCAGAACGGGCATAGAAAAATATTTGGGAATCATCGCGGGACGAAAATTCACCGAAAAGGTCGAAACCGGTCGAATTGACCG
>NW_026618223.1:0-13179 GCF_000801105.2 Raphanus sativus
TGAAGTACAAGTCTGTTCAAACCACTTAACCTAGCTTGGAGTGCAAGAGAGGGAAAGTGGGAGTATTTAAATTATAAGAGAGCCTGATGTTGTCAAAGAGAAGTGATATCAGGTCGCCAAAGAAAAAGAAAGGGAGCCGTTTGAAATCAAGCTGCAAAGTCTGTTGTGGTCCTTCCTGCCGTTTGGGATCAGTCACTATCATCTGAGAGATCTGTGCTACAACAGTCCAAGACAGAGTTGTTTATTAGTTTAGTACAATCCTTTGTTTATTATTCTCTTTGAGATTTGTTTCTCTTTATATACATTGTCACATGAATCAATTAAAGTAAGGAAAACATTTCCTCAAATTCTGTTCACTCTCTCTCTCTATTCTCGCCTCTCTCTCTCTCAATGTTCATCATCTGATTCACATAAACTCTCTTATTACTATCTTAATTCTCATAATTATCATCGGTATCAGAGCACAAGCTCTTGAAACCTAATCTCTTCCGCAAATCCAATTACTCTGTTTCTTTTTTATTTCTTTTTCTTTGATTTTTCTCTCTGTTCTTGAGTTGTCTTCTGTTCTTTGTTCTTGATGGATATGGCAGAAAACTCAAGATGGTTGTGATTCCAGTTACTCTCAAGGGAGCTAACTACTTACATTGGGCTAGGCTTGCTAAGACAGCTCTTGGAGGCAGAGGTCTTTGGGAGATTGTTGAAGAGGGCAGGCCACAAAAGAAAACCATCCTAGGAGAGGATGGCAAAGAGGTTGTTGTAGCTGATGCAGGCGCCAAGAAGAAAGGTCAGGAGGACCAGCTGGTGTTATCTATTCTTCAGCACAGTCTTGATCCCTCACTCCAAGAAGGTTACTCCTATTGTGAAACTTCAAAGGAGCTGTGGGATACACTCCAGAAGGTGTATGGAAACAAATCCAACATCAGTAGGGTCTTTGAAGTCAAGAAGGCTATCAATACACTCAGTCAAGAGGACACTGATTTTGATAAGCACTTTGGGAAGTTCAGATCCTTGTGGGCTGAACTTGAGATGCTCAGGCCAGCAACTATTGATCCTGATGTCCTTAACCAAAGGAGAGAGCAAGATAAAGTCTTTGCTTTGCTACAAACTCTTCACTCAAGCTATGGTGACCTTATCAAGCACATCCTAAGAAACAAGGAGCTTCCTTCTCTAGATGAAGTATGTGGTGAGATCCAAAAGGAGCAAGGCTCAGTGGGTCTCTTTGGAGGAGGAAAGAAGGACTTGATACTCGCCAACCAGGCTGATGGAGCAGCAAACAAAAGCTCTTACAAACCAGAAGACAAGAAGGTGTGGATCTGTGATCATTGCAAAAAGAAAGGTCATGGCAAAGACAAGTGCTGGATACTCCATCCCCACCTCAAACCACAGAAGTTCAAGACAGGATACAATGATGCCAAAGCAAACTTCTCTGGTGATATTGGTGAGCCATCTCCACACAACCCCATGCGCCAGACTAGTGATACTTGTGAGGGCAAAGGAGGGGCGTCCAGCAGTGGCTCAACCTTAAGGAACAATCAAGATGAGACTATCAGGAGGTCTGACATTGAGGCTCTCATCAAACTCCTTAAGGATAACTCTGGCAACTCACTTGGTACTTCTTTACATGCTACTGCTTGTGGTACTTCTTTGAAAGCTATAACTAAATTTGATTTGGCAAAACCTTTAGTTATAGATTCAGGAGCTAGTCACCACATGATAAGTGATCTAAAATTGATTAAAAACATTGTCCCTGCCTTAGGAAATGTTACAATAGCTAATGGTGAAAGAGTACCAATTAAAGGTGTTGGTGATCTTAGGCTGTTTAACAAAGATTCTAAAGCTTTCTATATGCCTAGTTTCACCTCCAATCTGTTATCTGTTAAAAGAGCTACTAATGACTTGAATTGCAGTGTTACTTTCACTCCTAATGATGTCTACTTTCAGGATATTGACACTAGTAGGTTGCTTGGCAAAGGTATCACCAAGGAAGACTTGTACTTGCTTGAAGATACTGAGCTTGCTGCCGATTTATCACATGCTTTAAATTCTATTTCTGATTTCCCTAAAGATGTATTGTGGCATGCTAGATTAGGACATCCTCATTCTAGAGCCTTAAACATCATGTTGCCTAATATTTCCTTTAAAAGTGATTGTGAGGCCTGTATCTTAGGCAAACATTGCAAATCTGTTTTCTCTAAATCAAGTACTATTTATGAAAATTGCTTTGACTTGATTCATTCTGATGTATGGACTGCCCCATGTTTATCTAGAGAGCATCATAAGTATTTTGTGACTTTTATAGATGAAAAATCCAAATATACTTGGATCACTTTGATGCAATCTAAAGATAGAGTCTTAGAAGCTTTCATAAATTTTCAAAATTATGTATCTAACCATTTCAATGCCAAGATAAAAATTTTGAGATCAGATAATGGAGGAGAATACACAAGCAATGCATTTAAACAACACTTGGCTAAATATGGGATGATCCATCAAACTAGCTGCCCATACACTCCACAACAAAATGGTTTAGCTGAGAGGAAGAATAGACATCTAATGGAGGTGGCCAGGAGCATGATGTCCCATACCAGTATGCCTAAAAGATATTGGGGAGATGTAGTGCTTACAGCTTGCTATTTAATCAATAGGACCCCTACCAGGATCCTTCAAGATCAATCTCCTTATCAGGTACTGAACAAAACTAGACCATCTATAGAACATATGCGTGTGTTTGGGTGTCTTTGTTTTGTTTTGATACCAGGAGAACAAAGAGATAAGCTGTCGGCCAGAAGCACCAAAGCAGTCTTTATTGGCTATTCTCCTCATCAAAAAGGCTACAAATGCTTTGTACCAGAGACTAGGAGAGTCTTGATATCAAGGGATGTGAAGTTTGTAGAATCCAGAGGCTATTATGATGGAAAGAATTGGGATGAGCTCAAAGATCTTTCTCAATCAGCCTCGGATAGAGCAGACAACCTTAGGAGAGTAATGGAGAGCCTGGGAGTCAGTATGCCTTCTCTACCTAGGGTGGAAGCAATTCCAGAGAGTGCACCATCTACTGGTGCTGATAATATTGAAGTTACTCATCCTGATCATGAGGGGGACAGTGAAAGTGTTGAGCATCCTGCGCAAGATCAAGAAAACTCAATGGCTCATGATCAAGATGAGAGATACTCTGAACCAGCTGCTGATACTCAAGAGGAGGCGCCAAGCACTGGAAATGAATCTGAGCAGACCAGTGCACCTTTGAGAAGAAGTACAAGGATCAGGAAGCCAGCCTCAAACTGGAACAATACAAGAGTCTACTTCAATGCTGAAGCTGTAGCTCATCCAATCAGTGCAACCTGTTCTCTTGCTCAATATCCAGAAGAGCATCAAGTCTTTATGAGTGAGCTGGATCAGGAATATATTCCAAGAACATATGAAGAAGCTATGCAACACAAAGAATGGAATGCATCTGTGGGTGATGAGATGGGCGCCATGGAAAAGAATGGTACATGGTTTGAAACTGAACTCCCTAAAGGCAAGAAAGCAGTGACAAGCAGGCTCCTCTTTACCATAAAATATGGGGCAAATGGAAAGCCAGAAATGAGAAAGACAAGGCTGGTTGCAAGGGGATATACTCAAGTCTATGGTGAAGATTATTTAGACACATTTGCACCAGTGGCTAAGTTGCACACTATAAGGATTGTCTTGTCTCTTGCTGTCAACCTTGAGTGGGATTTATGGCAGATGGATGTGAAGAATGCCTTTCTTCAAGGAGAATTGGAGGATGAAGTCTATATGAGGCCACCTCCTGGTCTTGAGAACATGGTAAAACCAGGAAATGTTCTCAGATTAAGGAAGGCAATCTATGGCTTGAAGCAATCTCCAAGGGCCTGGTATCATAAGTTAAGCACTACACTCAATGGGAGAGGATTTGTAAAATCAGAAGCTGATCACACCCTCTTCACTCTAACTAGCAAGGAAGGTATTGTGGTTATCCTAGTCTATGTGGATGACATTATCATCACTGGTAGCAACAAGGAAGGTATTCTCTCAACTAAAACTTTTCTTAAACATGCTTTTGATATCAAAGATTTGGGAGAGTTGAAGTACTTCCTTGGGATTGAAATCTGCCGCTCTAAAGAGGGGTTATTTTTATCTCAAAGGAAGTACACACTTGATATTTTAAATGAGGCAGGAAACCTTGGGAGTAGAAAAGCCAAGACTCCATTGGAAGAAGGCTACAAGGTGCTGCGAGAGGGGGAGTATGAATCTACTCCATTTGATGATATCAAGAAGTATAGAAGAATGGTGGGCAAGCTTATTAATACACTCCTAGGATGCTTTTCTGGATGAAAATGGGATAGATCCTTGCAAGTAGAGAATCAAAGACTCAATCTTCTTCAAGGCTTGTGGATTGTATGGTGACACAAAGAGTTATGGAAGGGACTCCTTGATACTCCTAAGTAATCAGTCTCGGATATGACACACCAGGAAGGATTACTCTTGTGGTTTTGTTAGATATGACACACTAACAAAGACTCAAAGGATCTCAGAACTACAAGGGAGCTTGCAGCCGACAGAGAGAGAGACAAGAGTCTGAAAATAAAAGATTGGATAACTTCATTTAGGGTTTCCGAGCACATATATATAGAGAGAGCAAGGAACAGGCTCCTTGGTCTCTTAATGTGTCATAAAACAAACCATAGTCTAAAAATAAAACATAAGATAAAATATGAAAGTCTGAAAATCCTAAGTACATCAAATGAGTGATAGGAAAGCAACATATGGCCTCGTTAAAAACCTATCTTTGGAAAACCCAGTGGGACAAAACCAAAGATAGGGAAAAAGAGCACACATATGTTACTTGCTCATTTGATGACTATCTAGAAAAAGAAATAGCTTGAATTGTGGTAAGTGTGTCTTGGTTGATCAAGCTTCTTCCAAGACTTTCTTCTTGCTTCATGGATGTCTTAAGTAGTCCTCCAATGGCTTCTCTGAGTTGCTTGCTTCTGGCTCGAGTCATGGGACCCTTAGGCATGGTGAGAGCATCTTCATCAGCTGGTTCCTCCATGGTCTCTTTGTCTTCTTTGTTTGACTGGTCCATAATCATATCATCCCCTCCCTCTTGAAAAGGATTTGTCCTCAAATCTGGCTCATCTGCAACAAAAGAGATCAAGTCAGTAACATTGAAACTATTGCTTATATCATACTTACCTTTAAGATCAAGCTTGTAGGCATTGTCATTGATTTTCTGGATGATCTCAAAAGGACCATCTATCCTCGGCATCAGCTTGGACTTTCTTTCTTTGGGAAACCTGTCCTTGCGCAAGTGAACTCACACCATATCACCTACATCAAAGATCATCTCACGCCTGCCCTTGTTTGCTGTCTTAGTGTACTGCTTTGTCTTCTCAACAATATTCTTTCTAGCCTGCTCATGGATCTGCTGCACCATCTCTGCTTTCTTTTTCCCATCCATACTGACCCTAGCACACTCAGGTAAAGGCATTAGATCCAAAGGAGAGATGGGATTGAACCCATAAACAATTTCAAAAGGGAAAAACTTAGAAGCAGAATGCTGAGCATGATTATAAGCAAATTCACAGTGAGGCAAATATTCTTCCCATGATTTCAGATTCTTTTTAATGAATGCACGCAAGAGAGTTCCAAGAGTTCTATTAACTACCTCAGTCTGCCCATCAGTTTGTGGATGACATGTAGTAGAGAATAACAGTTTAGTACCTAGCTTAGACCAAAGAGTCTTCCAAAAATAACTAAGAAACTTAGTATCTCTATCAGAAACTATAGTCCTAGGCATGCCATGAATGCGCACAATCTCTCTAAAGAACAGGTTAGCAACATGCAATGCATCATCAGTCTTATGGCAAGCAATGAAATGTGCCATTTTAGAAAACCTGTCCACAACTACAAAGATAGAATCCTTACCTGTCTTGGTCCTTGGCAAACCCACAATAAAATCCTTAGATATATCATTCCAGGGGTGAGTAGGAATAGGCAAAGGAGTGTACAAACCGTGGGGTTGAATCTTTGACTTAGCTGCTTTGCAAGTTGCACACCTTCCACAGATTCTCTCAACATCTCGTTTCATGTGTGGCCAAAAGAAGTGATCCTGCAAAACCTTAAGAGTCTTGGCAATACCAAAATGTCCCATTAAACTTCCTCCATGGGATTCCCTAACAAATAAATCTCTTAAAGATCAGTTAGGCACACACAGTCTATTATCATAGAATAAGAATCCATCCTGTCTAAAGTAATTCCCTGCAGCATATTTCTCACACGATTGATAAGCTTCCTGAAAGTCAGAATCAGTTGCATACATATCTTTAAGTTGTTCAAATCCTAGCAACTTAGCATCAAGAGTATTCAAGAGAGTATACCTTCTTGATAGTGCATCAGCAACTATATTTTCCTTACCTTGTTTGTATTTGATCACATAAGGAAAGGTTTCAATGAATTCTACCCATCTGGCGTGTCTCTTGCTGAGTTTGCTTTGCCCCTTGAGATACTTGAGAGACTCATGGTCGGTGTGAATGACAAACTCCTTTGGCCATAGATAATGCTGCCAAGTCTGTAGAGCTCTCACCAAGGCATATAGTTCTTTGTCATAAGTGGCATAGTTGAGAGTAACTCCACTTAGTTTCTCACTGAAGTATGCAATGGGCCTTCTATCCCGCATCAACACAGCACCAATACCAATTCCTGAGGCATCACATTCAATTTCAAATGTTTTAGAGAAATCAGGAAGTATAAGGAGAGGAGAGTTAGTAAGCTTCTCTTTGAGGGTTTGAAATGAGGTTTCTTGTGCTTCTCCCCACTTGAATCCTACATCTTTCTTGATGATCTCAGTCAGTGGAGCTGCTATAGTGCTGAAGTCCTTCACAAATCGCCTATAGAAACCTGCTAGCCCATGGAAACTCCTTACTTCATTTATGGTTTTAGGAATCGGCCACTCTTGTATGGCTTTCACCTTCTCTTGATCCACCTTTACTCCATCTGCACTCACAACAAAGCCTAGGAAGACCAAGTTATCCGTACAGAAAGTACACTTCTTAAGATTAGCAAAGAGCTTTTCTTTTCTCAAAACATCAAGAACAGTCCTAACATGAACTATATGCTCTTCTAAGATCTTGGAGTAAACTAGGATATCATCAAAGTAAACTACCACAAACACTCCTATAAAGGATCTAAGCACATGATTCATCAATCTCATAAAGGTACTAGGAGCATTAGTTAAGCCAAAAGGCATCACCAACCACTCATACAAACCATGCTTAGTCTTGAAAGCAGTTTTCCACTCATCTCCCTCTTTCATCCTAATTTGATGATACCCACTCTTAAGATCTATCTTAGAAAAGACACTAGAGCCATGCAATTCATCAAGCATATCATCTAATCTAGGAATAGGGTGGCGATACTTCACTGTTATGTTGTTGATGGCTCTGCAATCAACACACATGCGCCAGCTACCATCTTTCTTAGGCACAAGGAGAACTGGAACAGCACATGGACTCATACTCTCTCGGATATGGCCCTTCTCCATCAGTTCCTCCACTTGTCTTTGCAACTCCTTAGTCTCAACAGGATTGGTTCTGTATGCTGGTCGGTTAGGAAGAGTGGAGCCAGGAACAAAGTCAATCTGATGCTCAATCCCGCGCACTGGTGGCAATCCTATGGGGTTATCTTCTGGAAACACATCAGTATACTCCTGCAAAAGAGAGACTAGTTCACTAGGATAATCCTGTGTATGATCAGTGACTGTTAGCAAAGTCTCTTTAAACATAAGTAAAACAATAGAGGATTGAGAGTAGAGAATTCTTTTGATATCTCCCTGTTTGGTATAGAGGCTGTGATGTTTCTGATCAGGCTTAAGGTCGATCTCTTTCTTTTTCTGAAGCTGGAGCTGATCCGCTTGAACTTCTTTAGGTGACAAAGGTACCAGCACTGTCTTCTTTCCATTAAACTCAAAGAGTGCTTGTTACTGAAACCATCATGAACCACACGCCTATCAAACTGCCAGGGTCTACCAAGAAGGATATGGCTAGCTTCCATTGGTAAAACATCACACAAGATCTCATCTTCATATCTACCAATGGCTATAGGTATCAGCACTTGATTGGAGACTCTCATCTCACCCTCTTCATTGAGCCATTGCAGCCGGTAAGGTCTAGGATGTTTCTGAACTTTCAAACCCAACTTCTTCACCATGGTCTCACTAGCTACATTGACACAGCTTCCACCATCAATAATAAGGCTGCACACCTTACCCTGAACCAAACACCTAGTGTAGAAGAGGTTCTCACGCTGCTCAGTCTCTTCAGTCTTAGTTTGCAAGTTCAAGAGTCTTCTTGTCACCAACAACCTTCCTTTAACTGGTTCTACTCCACTTCCCTCATCAGACCTGTCTTGATCAGAACCGGAGTGCTCTTCTTCTGATTCATACTCTCCATTCTCAAGTAGAATCATCACCTTCTTGTTGGTGCACTCATTGGCATAGTGCCCTCTGCCTTGGCAGTTGAAACACTTCACATCTCTAGTTCTAGAGCTTGTAGCTTCCGCCTTGCCTTTATCTTTGCTGTATGGGATGCTAGGCTTGGATTCTTCTTTCTGCTGAGGCTTGCTATCTTTCAGATGGGATGGTTTCTCTTCTTTAGTGTACTGATACTTGCTGGACCCATAGTTGCCTCGCGAGTGATGCTTTCTCTTAATCTGTTGCTCCACCAGAATAGCTTTGTGCAACATCTCTTCTATCTCAATGTAGTGTTGCATCTCCACACTGTCTTGAATCTCGCGGTTAAGTCCCCCAAGAAACCTAGCCATAGTAGCTTCTCTGTCTTCATATATACCAGCTCTCAACATCAGCAACTCCATCTCCTGGTAGTACTCTTCCACAGTCTTGGGTCCTTGTGTAAGTCTTCTCAATTTCTGATGAAGATCCCTGTGGTAGTGGTTAGGCAAAAACCTTTTGCGCATAAGAGACTTCATCTCTTGCCAAGTATCAACCGGGTACTCTTGATTCATCCTCCTAGTAGTCACCAGTTGATCCCACCAGCTCAAAGCATAATCATAGAACTCAGTTGCAGCAAATTGAATCCTCTGAACATTGGTGTAGTGTTTGCAGTTGAATATAATCTCAATCTTCTTCTCCCATTCAAGATAAGCATCAGGATCAACTTTGCCATCGAAGGGAGGGATCTTAAGCTTCAAACCAGAAATCTCATCACGGTAAGGTCTTCTTTCATCATGATCACGACGAGTTCTCCTTTTACTACCTCGTGATGCTGAGGAAGAACCACTTCTCTCACTTCGGTGGCGCTCATAGTAGTTATCAATCTCTTGTGAACCACCATGCTCTTGCGGAGTGTGAGTTTGACGGATCCTCCTGCTCTCATTACTGTGACCTTGACCAGTAGCTTGTCTAATCTCCTTTCTGATCTCTTCCATGTTTTGTTTCATCATCTCATTCATGCTCTCCAACATAGTCTTATTAAGCTGAGCAGTCATAGCTTCCATCAACATCTTGTTCCTTCTCATCAATTCTGCCTCTTCCTCACTCTCGTTACCCATTGGTACCTGAGATCAAAACAAACAAAACTCAGCCAGTAAGAGAGTTCAAGAAAGAAACCAAATAAGGAAACAAAAGGAAAGATAAACTAAGCGGCAAAAGAATTTTATTCAGGATTTGAAATTCTTTGTAACTTAAACAGCAAGAATGCCAAGAGTTATTCACTATCAATCGATCAAAACACCCAAGACTATCAGATTTCAACGACACAAGAGAAGATCTATCAGTTTCAAACAGATTAAACAACAGATCAGAAGTTAAAAGAGTAGAAACAACAGATCTAGAACAATAACAACAAGAGATGATCAAATCTGGAGCAGATCTAAAATAGAAACTTTTAAATCTATCAATTTCGAAGCACACAGCAATAGATCTAGCAATACTGAACTGAAAGGGAAACAAATCGACAGAAACAATAAAACAAAACTTAGATCTATCAATGGCTATGAACACCAAGAACAGATCGAGTGAAAGTTTGAAGAAAACGAGTACTTCCCTATCCAGATTTGCTCTGATACCACATAATACACTCCTAGGATGCTTCTCTGGATGGAAATGGGATAGATCCTTGCAAGTAGAGAATCAGAGACTCAATCTTCTTCAAGGCTTGTGGATTGAATGGTGACACAAAGAGTTATGGAAGGGACTCCTTGATACTCCTAAGTAATCAGTCTCGGATATGACACACCAGGAAGGATTACTCTTGTGGTTTTGTTAGATATGACACACTAACAAAGACTCCAAGGATCTCAGAACTACAAGGGAGCTTGCAGCCGACAGAGAGAGAGACAAGAGTCTGAAAATAAAAGATTGGATAACTTCATTTAGGGTTTCCGAGCACATATATATAGAGAGAGCAAGGAACAGGCTCCTTGGTCTCTTAATGTGTCATAAAACAAACCATAGTCTAAAAATAAAACATAAGATAAAATATGAAAGTCTGAAAATCCTAAGTACATCAAATGAGTGGTAGGAAAGCAACATATGGCCTCGTTAAAAACCTATCTTTGGAAAACCCAGTGGGACAAAACCAAAGATAGGGAAAAGAGCACACATATGTTACTTGCTCATTTGATGACTATCTAGAAAAAGAAATAGCTTGAATTGTGGTAAGTGTGTCTTGGTTGATCAAGCTTCTTCCAAGACTTTCTTCTTGCTTCATGGATGTCTTAAGTAGTCCTCCAATGGCTTCTCTGAGTTGCTTGCTTCTGGCTCGAGTCATGGGACCCTTAGGCATGGTGAGAGCATCTTCATCAGCTGGTTCCTCCATGGTCTCTTTGTCTTCTTTGCTTGACTGGTCCATAATCATATCACTTATCTATCTAACAATCACCAGACCTGATGTGTGCTTTGCTGTGAACCAAGTAAGCCAACACATGGGAGCTCCTAAGGTGCATCATTGGAACATGGTGGAGAGGATCTTAAGGTACCTAAGAGAGGCGCCTGGTCAAGGAGTGTGGATGGCATGTAACAAGAGTACTGAGGTTGTTGGCTACTGTGATGCTGATTGGGCTGGAGACAGAGTTGATAGGAGATCAACCACAGGCTATTGCACATTCATTGGAGGGAACCTGGTCACACGGAAGAGCAAGAAGCAGAAAGTGGTGTCTTGTTCAAGTGCTGAGGCAGAGTATAGGTCAATGAGAAAGCTCACAAGTGAGCTTATATGGATCAAGGGGCTGTTGAGAGACTTGGGGATCGAGATCAACACACCAATGACTATGCATTGTGATAACCAGGCTGCAATACACATTGCATCCAATTCAGTCTTCCATGAAAGAACAAAACACATAGAAGTGGACTGCCACAAGGTGAGACAAGCAGTGGAGCAGCAAGTGATTCTACCATGCTACACTAGAAGTGAAGATCAACTAGCGATATCTTTACCAAGGCAGCCAGCAGCAAGGTTTGTGAGTTCATTCATCCTAAGCTTGGACTCATAGACCTCTCTTGTCACTGATCCTCTTGCCATGAAGTGTTCTACTCTTTTTCCTTTGCTTGGTTTTTATCCCAAGTGGTTTTTCCAAGTAAAGGTTTTAATGAGGGAATGCTTCATGGTTTCCCAGCTTAACCAATCACTATGGTCAAGCTTGAGGGGAGTGTTGACATGAAGAAATAAAGAGCAGCTGGTGTGATTAATGAGAAGATGAAGCAAAGAGAAGCAAGATGGCGCAAAGGATTAATCTAACTTGAAGTACAAGTCTGTTCAAAACCAATTAACCTAGCTTGGAGTGCAAGAGAGGGAAAGTGGAGTATTTAAATTATAAGAGAGCCTGATGTTGTCAAAGAGAAGTGATCAGGTCGCCAAAGAAAAGAAAGGAGCCGTTGGAAATCAAGCTGCAAAGTCTGTGTGGTCCTTCCTGCCGTTTGGGATCAGTCACTATCATCTGAGAGATCTGTGCTACAACAGTCCAAGACAGAGTTGTTTATTAGTTTAGTACAATCCTTTGTTTATTATTATCTTTGAGATTTGTTTCTCTTTATATACATTGTCACATGAATCAATTAAAGTAAGGAAAACATTTCCTCAAATTCTCTTTGTCACTCTCTCTCTCTCTATTCTCGCCATCTCTCTGTCAATGTTCATCATCTGATTCACATAAACTCTCTTAATTACTATCTTAATTCTCATAATTTATCACTGGTTTGATAAGAATCATGAAGATATTGCCATATGTCCGAACAGGCTAATCTGGAATCATCTGGATAGAAAGTGGGATATTCTTCTTAATCACAACTCCTATGAGATTTATTCAACTTCCTGGGTTATTATCCACTGATAAGTGGTTCCAAATAAAGCTTCTTAAATCGTGTTTCATCCTGGTTTGATAAGAATCATGAAGATAATGACATATGTCCGAACAGGCTAATCTGTAATCATCTGGATAGAAAGTGGGATATCTTCTTCCTCACAACTCCTATGAGATTTATTCAATTCCTGGTTATTCTCCACTGATAGTGGTTCCCAATCAATCTTCTTACATATTGGTTCATCCTGGTTTGATAAGAATCATGAAGATATTGCCATATGTTCGAACAGGCTAATCTGGAATCATCTAGATAGAAAGTGGGATATCTTCTTACTCACAACTCCTATGAGATTTATTTAACTTCCTGGTTATTCTCCACTGAATAGTGTTCCAAATAAAGCTTCTTAGATCGTGGTTCATCATTGGTTTGATAAGAATCATGAAGATAATGGCATATGTCCGAACAGGCTCATCTGGAATCATCTGGATAGAAGTGGGATACCTTCTTCCTCACAAACTCCTATGAGATTTATTCAACTTCCTGGTTATTCTACACTGATTAGTGTTCCAATCAAGCTTTTATAATATTGGTTCATCCTGGTTTGAATAAGAATCATGAAGATATTGCCATATGTCCGAACAGGCTAATCTGGAATCATCTGATAGAAAGTGGGATATCTTCTTACTCACAACTCCTATGAGATTTATTCAATTTCCTGTTATTATCCACTGATAAGTGGTTCCAAATAAAGGCTTCTTAGATCGTGGTTCATCTGGTTTGATAAGAATCATGAAGATAATGGCATATGTCCGAACAGGCTAATCTGTAAATCATCTGGATAGAAAGTGGATATCTTCTTC